>NC_072768.1:25789722-25954722 GCF_022539595.1 Amphiprion ocellaris
ACAGCAGTGTGTGTCTCACTCTCAGACCTCAGGATGTAGAATTTATCATGGTGCACATGCAGAAACCTGATCCCTGTTGGTTCCAGGGGCCTCCCTGGCCCTCGCCGCTGGGTGTTTAAGGCGAGCGTGCTACGGTTACATTGGCACAGTCGAGGCTCTTTACTGCTGACGGCTTGAGCATTCCTCTGCTTTTGTCACAGCTATGCTCTCACTGCTGCTCCACCCTGACGAAGAAAACAGAAGAAGAAGAAGTTGGCAGGAAGCTGGGAAGAAGGCAGAAGTTGGATCAGACTCGGGTTTGGTTTCCATGACTGAGAACATTCTTCCGCCATGTAAAAGATTATAAACAGTTCTGCTGACTTGCATGTCCAGATCTCTGAGTGGTGAGAGGAACATATCTTAGGCTGTTAAATTTAACCTCACAGATGAATCATCATTCTCATCAAATCAACAAATACCGTGCAAGATGTTACAAGCTGCAAAGTTCAATTTCAAATTTAAATGGAGATATATAAACTTTCAAAGAGTAGAAGTGTTGGAAAAATTTGCATTTGAATTTGAAACTGAAATTTGCAGCTAATTTAGCTGCAAAACTTAGATTGGACACTGACACACGGATAATGTAAGATAAATCTTTATTGTCATTGCACAGTCATACTTTAGTATAATAGTACAATGAAATTTATGTCTTGCCCACATCAGTGCATTATGAAACTGGAAAAGCACTCAGAGAGCGCAGTACTCCGTCAAAGCTGTTCATTCCCCATATGGCATTGTCAGAAATGTAGCATTTTATTTTTAGAAACGCAGCATTTGTTTATTAGTTATTGATGATCAGACATCACGGCAACATAGTAATATAGATGTACCCACAAACAAACAACAAACAGCAGCTCAAACACCCGGTGTCCAGGGTGTGTGTGGTCTCTCAGGATACTGTGTGCCCTCCTGAGACAGTGGGCACTGTAGAGGTTCTTCAAGGAGGGAAGGGGGTGACCAATGACTTTTTGTGCGGTGTTCACGACCCTTTGTAGTACTTTCCTGTGTGGCATAGTGGAGCTTGAGAACTACACAGAGATGCAATACACTAACACACTCTGAGTGGAGCAGGGGCAGAAGACAGTCAGCAGCTCCCTCTTTAGATTGATCCTTCTGAGGATTCTCAAAAAGTGGAGACTCTTCTGCTAGAGCTCCAGTGATTTGGACTGTAGTAACCAAAGTAACATCAAACACTAAAATTTGTTGAAGTGTCAAACAGGAAAGCAGCCTGGGAGGTTTGGAGGTGTGATGAGTTTTAATTGCAACAATTAAGAGACAGTTAGGTGTCCCTGTCAGACACCCAGCAGACGAAATGCTGCTTATTACCTGCAGACGAATCATAAAATAATAACAATAATAAAAGGGATGAAAGCAAGGCACATTGGATGGTTTGATGAATGTAAAAATCATATTCTGTGGTCTTTACAGTCAACAGATCTCAACTCAGCTGAACACATTTGGCTTTTTAGTGACATGTAAAGACAGTGATCTACACCACCATCATCAGTTTATCATCATTTTTTTCCAGGCACTAAATTACAATATCACACTGACAGACAAACTAAAAAAAACGAGAAGAATACATTAAAAAATTTAGTAATTAGAAGGTTTGTCTTTAAAGTTGGGATTTTGGTTTAAAGATTGGGTTTGGTTTCACTGCACTGCCCATTTTTATTATGTCTGATATTATAGTCTCTAAATGATTAAGTTAATCCTGAGCTTTGCTGAGAATAAAATTAGAGTCGGTTGCCGAAATCAGAATTGCCTATGACCAACTAAACTTGTGAAAAATCTCTTAGAAAAAACATGAAACAATAGGTAGAAGCATGTCACACAAGTATACAACAACATAAATCCTCTGGAAAGGTTAGGACGAAGGTATTCAAAACATTCAACCTTATATTTCTCTTAATAACACCCAACAAATGTGTGTCCCAAACAAACATTGGTGCAGTTTTGTGTACAACATATTTTTTTGACTGCTTCAGGAATGTTTCATCCAGCTGTCTACGCCCAGCTCATCAAATGGCCATGCAGAGGCGTTGCTCTTTGACAGATACTTCACCATTTGTACAGAATAAAAATGTAACCAAGTGTGTGGACCACCAGGACAGAGAAGACAGGACACCTCTGAGGCATTGTTAGGATGTGACGTCCAGAGGCTTGTCCAGCCTCGGCCTGCTGCAGGCCTGGATCTGTGTCTGTATTTGGGTTTCTCTCAGCTGCCGGTCCTGTCAGAGCTGCTGGGGTGACGTCTCGCTGTGAGTTCTCTCAGGGAGCTCAGCTGGAAGTCGCAGTTAGGAGACGCAGGGAATCAAACCGTCGGTGCTGAAGGTAAACACTGAGATGCTGTGATCTTAGCTGAGGTCTGCTGAGCTCCTGCAGGGCCAAACAGGCAGGGGGACGGTCAGTCTGCAGGAACCAGGCCAGGCATCACACCACACCGTTCACCTCTAAAACTGACTGAAGTGTCCTCATGATGGAATGATCGGCAGTAATTTGTTTCAAAAATGATATCTTCTGTTATTATTTAGTAATAAAATCGTTGCTGTTTCAAATGAGTCTGTTACCACCAGACCAAGTCTAGGGCTCATCCTTTGTGGAACCAAAATTGAATTTCAGTGATTTTTAAGGGTAATCAAACAGTGAATAGCCAGTCTAGATCAGCAACTTGTGGCACATCTGGCATGTAATGAGATACTCTGCGTTAAACCTAAGCCATAGACTATGTATGAAACATGGATGTACACTGCTGTTCAAAAGTTTGGGGTCACCCAGACAATGTCATGTTTTCCATCAAAACTCACACTTTTATTCATGTGTTAACAAAAATATACAGGGGTTTTCTCATCATCAATTAGCCTTTCAACATGATTAGCTAAAACAATGTAGCATTAGAACACAGGAGTGATGGTTGCTGGAAATGTTCCTCTGTACTCCTATGTAGATATTCCATTTAAAATCAGCCTTTTCCAGCTAGAATAGTCATTTACCACATTAACAATGTCTAGACTGTATTTCTGATTCACTTAATGTTATTTTTATGGAAAAGAAACTGCTTTTTTTTTTCTCCAAAAATAAGGACATTTCTAAGTAACCCCAAACTTTTGAACAGTAGTGTAGCCATCGTTGCGTCACCCATTAATCTGTGCACTACCACTCTGAAGCCTTGAACTTGACTTTTAAAACTGCACATATCTTGCCAGGCATGGATCTCACTGAAGAATGTGACATAAATTTCATCATCCACCCAAGTCTGCGAGAGTTTGTACGTACCCGTCTGCAGACGTTCATTGTAGCACAAGATTTGTGACTGTCCCCACTGCAAGCACACCAAAATCACGTGTAAGCAAAACAAATGCTGCTTGAAACAAATGCTTGCTTGGAGGAGAGACTGGGGAGGTTATCTGCCATCAACACCTTTGGAGTTCATCATTAGCAGAGTTGTAACTGAAGTAGCCACTGCAGGACTTTGGAAGAGCTTTGACTTGTGCATGCTTTCCATCAATGGAGCTCAAAAATAGTGTGGAGTTCTAAATTCTCTAGAGATCCTGTGCAGTGTCTCTCACTGGGCTGGACACTCCTCAGGAATAATCATCAATCCTGCACTGCAGCTCAATCTGTAATTAACATTAATTAAAATTAAAGCATTAACTGGAGAACCATTGTTAATTCAATTTAATATTCTAATTTTTCTGTGGATTTATGTCAGCTGCTCTAGCTAAACTCTTTTTTTTCCCCACAGTAGGAGAACTTTTTTGAGTTGAACCGGCTAAAAATAATTCATAGTATGAAACTATAACCACACAAAGACACGTTGCCACTTTGTGTTGTGACCGGTAGCTGAAACATGAACACAGTTTAGTGTGTTTAAGTCATGAAGCAGCAGCACCAAGGATCCGTGCGTGTTGACTCAGATTGTGGAGACTCCTCAGGCCTGCAGGTTAAAGAGTGACAGACCACACAGAGAGACCAGACACTTCATGACCACACACAAACACACACATACTCTCTCTCTCTCTCTCTATCTCACACACACACTCTGACATGACAAAGTTTACAAAGGTTAGCCATGTAATCTGACTCTAATTAGCCTTTGAAGGATTAGTGTGATCTGCTCTTTGTTCATCACAACATTAACTACGTCGTAACACAACCAGCAGAGTGTGTTTACCTTTGTGTGACACACATCTACATACATACAGCGTGATGGACACTAAGTTGCATCTCACCTTCAACAAAGACTGAAAACATACAAGTACCTCAGTGGATTAAGATTCTGGTGCTTTCCTTCTCAGTGCAGCTGTATTACGCTTTTGTTTGATTTAGCTTTAATTTTGACAGTAAAAATCAAGCACCATGTGAAATTAAACACTGACAATAATATTAAAATTGCAGAGTGAAAATCTTAATTTTTAAAGAATTTAAAACATTTTCATCAAACGTTATAATCTTACATTATGTAAGCTTTTAAGTCCATTATCATCACTCTTCTATAAACACATTTCCACACAAGCTAATATAGCCATAAAAAACAGCATACTGAGATAATATTGCCATTAATGTCTATATCAAATGAGACTCCTGGCTTGTCAGCTAGACTAACAGATGGTTATGGTTAACTGAACTGATCTGTGGAAGCTCAGCTGTTGTATGTATGCATTGCACACACATTGTATGACTTTCCTAATCACTTAAATCTAATTCATAGTTTCTCCTCTATACCCAAGAACAATTTTATTACTTCATTAGAATGCTTCTATTTTATGCTACTTGATACCTAAACCAGAAGGTTTAGAATCACTGGATTAAAATACTGAATTGAGTATAAAACAATTAAAACTGGCTATAACTATCAGCTAAAACAGTAAAATGTTGCTTAGACACTGACATACATCTGTAACAATAAAGGTATTTATTAAATCAGTCATGCATACACGTAATGATACTCTAGCAAAGAATTAACTGCATGCTGCCATTAGCAAACTTGAAATTACATTTTTTATGATTGCATAAACACTAAAAACAAAAGAATTGCATAATCATCAACACCTTACACTCAAGGAGCAAAACATTGGACCAGATTGTCACCACTATAAACACAAAGTCAGTCTCACAATTTTCATAGAACAATGCAGTGTTTTGCAAAACACTACACACACTTGTATACATTAGGCACAGAAGTATATCATGATGTCACTTCCTTGCAATTCCAAAGCACTGACTGACAAATCACCACAGCCATGAGCCATTTGATTAAACACACACATATCAGGTGTGCAAGCACATGATTGCTTTATTGTAGACACACCAATCAGGTTTGAGCACTATAAAAATGCAGCAGGTGAGTTCACCTGCTTTCAAACAAAATGGAAGGAGTCAGAGAAAGAAGAGTTAGGGAGAAGGGAGAACCTGTGGAGGATGAGCAGGAGGTAGAGGAAGACCTGAAGCAGGAGGAGAACATCCTCAAAGAAGAAAAGAGCCAGATTTGTCAAATGACATTTATGCAACACAAGTTGATCATGTCATGAACCATGGATTGACACTGAGGGAGGCTGGACTAAGAGTTCAGCTAAATCTTAGCAGATTTACAGTGGCATCTGTCATAAGGACATTTTGACAAGAAAACAGGTGAAAAAAAAAATCTGTCAGTTACTGCTTACTGTATTGTATGCACCATATCAGCACTTTTGAGACCCCTTCCTGTGTCATTTTACAATGGCTTGCATGTATTTTTTTTTCACCCTATATAGGATTGAGGGCCCAGAATGATGAGGAAGGGGGCCCATATTCACACCAAAACAAGAGGGATCTTAAACATGGTTTTCACCAATAATGCCATCAGGCTCAGAGAACTTCAAGCCAACATTATTGGTGACAACGCCATTTTCATTAATGTCCATCAGGTCTCTGACAACACTAGCACGCATGCTGAAAAGATATCAAGTTCAAATGTAACAACTTTATCTACTGTCTTTTGAGCAGAATTCAGAGAGGATCAAACGGCTGCAGCTTGAGTATGTGCAGGTATGTATTGTTCATTTTAGCATTGTGATGTTACATACTGCAGTTTACATGTAAATTAACTGTTAACTAGACCTATGCTGAACTACACAATCTTGTCTTTCACTGTATTTGTATCAATTCACAATGAGACTCAGCTGCAGGGAATGATATGACAACCACAGAAGTAGTTAAAAGGGGTTTATTTACAGAAACTCAGAATACAAGAACATGAACTACAAAGATGGCTACCAGAACTACAGCAAGATGACCTATGGACAGGTAAGGTGAGTTGCAGAAGACAGAGCCCCTATGGGTGGGCAGTGGACAAAGCGCTACAAATTGGTATGTTCAGTGCTAAAGCTAATGAACCCACAATAAGTATAACGTAGGCAGGAAAACTAATGCCAAGCAAACAATGAGATAATACGAATGCACTCCACACCACGTAGAACACGTACAGGAATAAACAGACTTCGATACACGGAGCTTTTACAAAGCTAAACTAGCACCAAGTTAATACAAAACTGACAAGGAAGCTAATAGCCGACTATGGCAAACAATACAAAATACTATACCTGAGGCTTGTTAACTCTAGATTTACTGAAAGCCGATACTACAGCAACAATACCAAACACTATACTATAACTGAGAACAGGAAAATACAAAGGCCTGAACTACAACAACTGAACTACATACAAAAACTATTGCAGAGAACAATGAACCAACAAATACACTAAGTGCTACCAGCCTGACTCAGGATTGGGGAAGCTTAGCTGATGAATAAGGCAGAGGGGACTTGGTGACAGAAAGCCAGTGCAGGTGGTGTGACGTGGGGAGAACTGAGGAGACGACTTGGTGCAGCATGTGGCGGCCAGGATCCGGAATGGCGTGGTGGATGGAAGACCGGAGAGAACCAGGGTTTGGACGTCTGTAGTGGAACTGTAGCCAGGGGAAGGTGATCCAGGTTCGAGCAGGTGGGGTCCAGGCTGGTAAAGCACAAAATGAAAGGTTAACACAATGAGCTGAACTAAACAACAGTCAGTGACTGACTGTGGCTTGTTCATGGTTTGGCATCGAGTGGCGAATGAGGTCTCTTCTTATGATACAGGGTGTAGATGATGAGCCAATCCCACCTGCTCCTGCTGATTGCTGATGTGGTACACCTGTCGTCTCCTGCACAGCTGCAACTAGTGATTAGTCTCAGGGAAAGGAGGGGGAGAGCACTGCCACTACCTGCAGCCAGCGGCTGCGGCTGTGACAATTTCAGAGAGTTTTACAGATGGATGCTGAGGAAATCTCGCATTAATTCATTTACATAGATGAGGCAAGGTTCATCCTCAGTAAAGCAAGAAGGAGAGGCAGAAATATCATTGGCCACAGGGCTATGATTAATGTCCCAGGGCAAGGTGGGGGTAACACCACCCTTTGCGCTGCCATTTAACAGAATGGGGTCCTCCACTGTCATGACAATATGGGCCCTTACAACACAGATCACATTCTCAAATTTTTGGACTGATCGCACGACCTTTTCACAGTAATTAACCAAATGCACCAGATGCAACACATTGTCATCTGGGATAATGTATCATTCCACCACTCTGCTCTGGTCCAGAACTGGTTTCAGCACCATCCACAGTTTACCGTACTGTGATAAATAAAGGTCTTGAATCTTGTGAATATCATCATATTCTCCATTTTTAAACCTCCTGGAAGAGTTTTTCTCTGCATGGTGGTGGAAGGTTTATGATCTCGGGCCCCAGGCTGAGGTGCCCCTCATTCAGGCCATGGAAGAGGCTTGTGACCAAACCGATGCCGCAGCTGTGCAAGGATGGATCCATCGTTCAAGACGGCTCTTCCCACGTTGTCTTGCCAATGAGGATATTGCCTGTGATGTTGATGAAATTCTCTGGTCAGATCCAGCTAGGCGAAGTGATGTGTAGTATATAATTTATTTTATTCAGATTTCTTTTTGTTTTCTTCTTTTATTTTACAGTACTTATAACCTGTACTGGTAGTGCAGTATTTTTATTTGTCTATTTTCTGGGCTTACAGTGTTGGGACATGTTTTGTTTTGATTGTCAGTGTTGACTGATTTTGGTTATATGAAGAGAAATAAATCATATTTTCAATAGTCTGCAGCATTGATCTTGTGTTGTGTTTGGTGAAACCATGTTGTATATTTGCACTCTGTGTACTTCACTTGCAGTAATCTAATCACTGAGAGGTAGAATTGCTAAAAGTGTTTTAAGTGAAACACAGCAGTGCATAGCTGGGTCAAATAGAATTAAGCCTTATGAAATTGGTGTTTCATATGGTAATATAATGTGGTTTTTATAAATGTGTATATAATTTTTTACAAGAGTGTTTCATTTTGCCCAGGATCTGAGGTGTTCTGCATATATTGTGTGTAGTGTTTTGAAATTCCAAGCCCTGTTTTCAAAATCATGCTTTAAAAATGTAAACACCTGAAGGCAGCCTTTATTGTTGCTGGTAACTTTTACCACTCCATCCTGAAGACTGTTCTCCAAAATTCCACCATCATGTCTCCTGTCCCGCTAGAGAAGATGCTGAACCATGTTTATACAAATGTACCTGAGGCATATAGAGCCATCCCCTCCCCTCACCTCCCCTCACCTGGAACAGTTGGATCATCTCCCATTGTTCCTTCTCTGCAGGTACTCAACCACTCATGAAACGTGTGACACCAGCAGTTAAAACAGAGAGAACCGATTCTACACTACAGCACTGTTACATTCTATACATACTGTGACAAGTACATAAAATATACATCATAGGCCTAGTAAAAATTAGAAATATTTTTTAAAATAAACATAATTGGTGTATTGTATAAAACACAAGCACCACAAAAATGCTCAGATTAGGTCTGTGTCCAAAGAGACCAGCCTTGTTCAGTGTCTGCTGGTTGTCTGTCTTGTGATTCTGGTACCAGAAATCATCAAAAATGGTCTTGGTGTTGAGACTTGGATTCTTCA
This sequence comes from Amphiprion ocellaris, assembly GCF_022539595.1. Taxonomy (NCBI): domain Eukaryota; kingdom Metazoa; phylum Chordata; class Actinopteri; family Pomacentridae; genus Amphiprion; species Amphiprion ocellaris. The sequence continues at coordinate 25,798,761 of NC_072768.1, forward strand.
TGACCTCTACTATTCTTGCCAGTGCAGGAGTTACTTCTGGCTTCCTATCAGCCCTTTAACATTTTTCAGAGTACTTTTTTGTGATACCTTGCATGGTGACCACTCACACCTTAAAATGCTTGGATGTGACTTTATAACCTTTATAGCAGCCACAATGTGCAGCTCTCTCTCAGTGACAGCCTCTGATAGTAAGCTCATTAAGCTCTTTGGTTTTAGCCATTGACTTTTGACTACTAATAGTCAGCTGTTATCAATGTATAGTGTATTAGAATGCCCTAGTAGAAATGATCAGAATCATTTGAAATAATATATAAGTTGCATTTTCTCAAACATTAGCAATGATTGATCTGTAACTATGATTACAAGTAAACACTACGTCAGCTTCCTGCTGACGATCACATGATTGCGATCCTACTACAAATCGACCGCTGGAACAATTGATCAAATTGTGAGGGTGTTTCCGAGTCCCATCATTTCCCACTGCCTGCTACATATTTAGGTCACGCGATCTGGTATCCATACATAACGTACGCATGCATAACACACACCTGTGCTCAGTGCAAGGTCATTTTGTTTGTGGGTACATCTATATTAAATGGCCACATTCTATGTTGCCCTGATTTCTGCCACAAATTTCTTCAAGATTTTATGCGTTGCAAATCATACAACGAATGAGCAGCCTTGACAGAGTACTGCACTCTCTGAGTGTTTTTCTTGTTGAATCTGTTCTAAACATATTTTTAAATTAAGCACCACATATTTTAAGTGCACTGGAGTAGATAAGAGTTGGGAAGGGTTGATAGCAAGTGTACTAAACATTCAACTCCAAGCTTGTTATCAGTTTTTATATATAGTATATATGTATGGGTCTGTGATAGTCACAACCTATGTAACTATCAAATAAACCCCACTAAAAATATTGATGTCATCAGGCTTGAGCGTCTAAAGATGAAACCTAAGGCTGGACTTTCCTCCATCATGGTGGTCTAATTTCCCAAAGACACCAAACACCTCACATGTGTAAAGAATGTGTTTCTGCCATCACTGGATATAGTCCTGTTTTTAACCTCCCCCTCCTCCCAGCATAATCATTCATCATTGTTTAATTTCTGCCACATAACATTGCGGCATCCATTTACCCTCCATCCCTCACTGGACCACACCATGCTATATTTGTCTCTTTAATGAGGAAGGGGGCATTCCATAGGTTCTCTGGGTAATCACAGCGTCTGGCACAAAAGGCATCTGGGGCCTCAGTGCCCATCTCGGATTTACTTTCCTCCCATTTCAGAAGGCAACAACATCCTTCAAATGTTCGTCTGTATGATGAGGTTTTTTTCACAGCAACAACCAAAAAAGCAACCAAATGCTCATGAAAGCAGGGGCAGAGCTGTGAAGAGGTTATGGTCCCTGTAACGAGACAGACTCTGGTGTCAGGTGCCCTCAGTGAAACAAGGCACCTCTGTAGGCTCGGGTGTCCCTTTGCTCTGATCAGTAATTGTATTTACCTTGTCTCTGTCTTCCCTCCATTAACGCCGGTAATGAGGCGAGTTGTGAGCTGAGGAGTTTGCTGTTGACGATGATCCTGAGGATTCTTAATAGTCAGCTGTTGGCCTGGCGTCAAGGAAAGTCCTGCTGATCTGTTTGACAGCTGTGACCTGCTGCAGACTGGGCTAATGCCGGCCTTGCTCACTGATCAAAAGACGTACAACAGATCTGGATACAGAAGTGTGCGTTATCCACATCGAATCTTGTTTTGTTACTGGAAAAAATAGTTGGTCAGTACAGACAAACTTTGTCAGGTGGATGACAGACATTGATTGATTTTGAATGATTATTTTACCAAGAGTACTGGTCAAAAGTTTGGACACACCTTCTTATTCAATGGTTTTTATTTATTTTAATTATTTTCTACATTGTAGATTAATACTGAAGACATCAAAACTATGAAAGAACACAAATGGAATTATGTTGTGAACAAATCAGAATATGCTTTATATCTTAGATTAATACTGAGGAATGTGGTGGGGTTACGTGATGATCGGTGTATGTCTGTCTGCCTGTTAACAACATTACTCAAAAGTGGACAAATGGATTTGGATGAAATTTTCAGGGAAGGTCAGAAATGACACAAGGACCAAATGATTAGATTTTGACAGTGATGCAGCTTATAGTGTGGATCCATGGATTTGTTAATGATTTCTGTATTATTGCGATATAGAGGCATGGCGTCATTGTAACCATGACAACAAGTGAACACTACATCAGCTGCCTGCTGATGATCACATGATTGCGATCCTACTACAAATCGACTGCTGCAGATTTATTGGGACGTATCCGTTGGAAATCATGTAAGGAACAATTGATTAAATTGTGGGGGTGTTTCCGAGTCCCATAAATTCCTGCTGCCCGCTACATATTTAAGTCATGCAATTTGGTATCTGTGGATAATGTGCACATGCATAACACACGCCTGTGCTCACCGCAAGGTAATTTTTTATTAAAGATTTTATCTGTCAGAAATCATAAGTGACTGAGCAGCCTTGGTGGAGTATTGGGCAATCTGAGTTCTTTTCTTGTTTTTAATGAGGTCTCAGACTATTCACGCCACTGATAGCATACAGAAAATACATTTGACATGCTACTTATGTGAATTTTTTTCATACAAAAGTTGACCAAAGAGCAGCTGACTAATTTGATATGATGAGTGAAGAAATGTAACTAGAAATACAAGACATGAGTCTGAGCCAATTTTTCTGCATGAAATCAGCTCCCAGAGCTAGGAGATACTATCAGTCACTGTTACAACATACGACTCAATGTGTGACTCATGATCACAACAGTGTTGCCAGTTTTCACATAAGATTTAACGATGTTAAAAATACACTTTTAAACCCTTTAACATGTTAATTTCTCTGGTTTCCTGTGTTTACATGATGCTACATATCATGTGTTCCAAGAGATGCCTTTATAAAAATCTGTAGGGTCCCAACAACAGTAAGATGCTTAGAAGTTGCTCAGCTCTTCAGACTCAGATTGTCTGGTTGAAAAAATAATTCAACTGAAAATAAACTGAAGCTGTAAATGATGACATTTTCAGGTCAGTCTTGTTCAGGAAGATGTGATTAATCTCCTACAGTCCATCATGACTTTAGGACAGGCTAAACCCATTCAAAACACTCTCAATATCAGACTGTGAGCAGCATGCAGTTTGGATGAGGCTCTTTGTTTCACTGCAGGAGTCAGACGATCTGTTTTTGTTCTGTTTAGCGGCCCAGCTGTTCTGTCTGAAGCATGAAGACATTGAGGCCTGACATGAGCCCAGAGCAGGGGCTTTTTATAAGCTGGGTCATGTCATGAGAGACAGGAATTCAAAACGAGAGGCAGTGTTCCTGGTCGAGCACAGAACAGAGCTGCAAGTCCACTGAGATTCAATAAACCAAGCAGCTTGGTTTTCTCTTTTCTGTCGGTGAAAAGAAACTGCAGCATCGCTGAGAACCCAACATGATTCATACAGATTCAAATATTTTAACAAGAAGGAGAACGACAGGATAAATTTATCTGCTGCAGCTACATAGGTACTAGATGGACCAAAGTTTTATTAATCTTCACTTTGAAAATAATGTCACAGATTAAGTCGTCATATTCACAAGTAGTTTGCTTACTTATGGCAGTAATCCACACTGATTTTTTTTTTTTTAGGATTAACAAAGTTAATGTCATCTACCTGTGCCAGAGAGAAAATTGAAAAAATTACCACTCAAGAAAAGCTCTCAGAGAGCACAGTACTCCGCCAAGGCTGTTCATTCCCCCATATGGTATTGTCAGAAATGCAGCATTTTTTTTTAAACACAGCATTTCTTTATCAGTTATTGATGATCAGAAATCACGACAACATAGAAAGTGGCCATTTAATATAGATGTACGAACAAACAAAATGACTTTGCACGTGTGTTATGCATGTATACATTATGTACGGCTTCCAACCTAAATATGGAGCAAACAGCAGAAACTGATTTGAATCGGAAAGACCCCCATAATTTAATCAATTGTTCCTTGTATCATTTCCGAAGGATACGTCCCGATAAGTTTGCAACCATGTGATCGTCAGCAGGCAGTTGATGTAGTGTTCACTTGTAGTCATAGTTACAGTGATGCCATGCCGCTATCTCGCAATGATACAGAAATCTTTAACAAATCCAGGATCCAGACTATAAGCCACATCACTGCCAAAATCTAATCCCTTGGTCCTTGTGTCATTTCTGACCTTTCCTGAAAATTTCATCCAAATCCATTGGTCCATTTTTGAGTAATGTTGCTAACAGACAGACAGACAGACAGACAGACAGACAGACAAGCCAATGCGTCACATGACTCCATTCCTTGGTGAAGTAATAAATGTGTGGATGATAAGAGTAACTCTACACGGATAACTGGGAGGTCAGTGTTATACCATCATCAGCAAGTACACAAAGGTCTGTTAGTGTCCTTGTGATGTAAATTATGTCATTTTTCCAACGACACAAGAGTCCGTGCAACTTCTGTGAAGAGTCCAAAATTTGGACACTACATTACAAGGGCAGTAATGCGCATGCGTGACACATAGACACTGATTAACTGTACATGTATGGAATGGAATCCTCCAAGTGGACTCAAAGCAAACAAAGTTGTATAATAATAACTGTGTCCGAGTTGTCAACATCTGTCCTTGTGTGTATCCATTCTGGAGTTAAATCAGCGTTTAAGTTGGAAGGAGTTATGAGTCATTATTTAGCTGGATTTGAATCCACATCTCATTTTCTCTGAAAAAACACTGAATTATCAGTCCTCAGTATGAGGCTTCAGTCTTATAATCAGTCTGATGTTCTGAAGAAAAGTTAGTTCACTGTAAACTCTCAGTCTTCATTCAACAAACACAACAACTGTCTGAAAAGCAGTAAATCTAGTTAATCCAGTCACTGTGTGTATGAGTGTCTGTCTGTGTGTGTAAACTAATCTGCCAACAGTGCAGGACAATGCAGTAGTTGTAGTGTTGGTGGTTTACAGCAGGCAGCAGGTGTGAAGGCCGGCACCTCTCCTGTCAGTTTGCACATTTTAGGTTTATTAAGTGCTTTGTGTGTGCATGCATGTGTGTGTCCGTGCGCACGTCCATCATTTCATGCAAGTTTTTAGAAGTTGTGTTTTGTTCTTCTCTGTTTATCTGTATCTATCTCTTTGCTGTTCCATATAAGTTTTTTTTTTAAAATGAGTAATCTGTTTAAAAATGTGCTGGGTCAAAATATACATAGTAACAATTTGAATGATCAGTTTTGGTGATATGTGAAGCTGTGTTGATCAAATTTTCTTAGTGGTATGCCTTTACGTGAGTGTTTAAAATTGACACCAACTGGTGACTCCTCTGAGGCAGTTTAAATAGGGTAAATTTGATACACTCTTTAGACTCATCCACAAGCACTACGATTGGAAAGTATAAGGAGCTGAGCACAGATCTGAAGAAGCAAATATTTGACCAGAAGAAGTCCAGAGAGGAACTATAACCATTCTTTGGATCCAGCCATTATGAAATCACTGTGGCTAAGGTGGTAAAATGGGCTGTTCACAAGGCTGGTAATTCAATCCCCCATGTCAAAGCGTCTTTGATCAAGACGCTGAACACCTATTGAATAAGTGAATAAATATGATCTTGTTACAAGATCATATCTTTGGGTTCTGGCATTTATGTGGCTGTTTCTTTGACTTGTACCACCCACCTAAACATTATTCCACACCAAACACACTCCCCATGGCCAAAGCAAAGGCACTCCTTGATGACAGTGGCCTCCACCAGCCAGACACTGTATCCTGACATACTGCAAAATGCTGCTCAGAAATGGCTTGAAGAACCCATGATCTCCAAGGCCTTGACCGGGCCTCCTAACTCCCAAGATCCCACTCTGATTCCACGTTTGTGGGACGTGATGGACGCGATGAAGTGATCAGTGTGTTAATTGCGTCTTTACAATAGATGATGAGGAGATATCATCTGAGAGCTGTGTCTTACACTGTTACTCTGTGAAGCTGTGTACATACACAGTAAAACATACAGACAGCAGCAACAATAAACCCACAGTGCCTGAGTGGAGCTCTGAGTGTGTGTTGACAGCTGCAACGTCCAGCACACAAACAGATGGTTTTGTGTGCGTGTGTGTGTGTGTGTGTGTGTGTGTGTGTGTGTGTGTGTGTGTGTGTGTGTGTGTGTGTGTGTGTGTGTGTGTGTGTGTGTGTGTGTGTGTGAGTGTACATACACTACCGTTCAAAAGTTTGGGGTCACCCAGACAATTTAATGTTTTCCATGAAAACTCACACTTTTATTCAGGTGCTAACATAATTGCACAAGGGTTTTCTAATCTTTAGTTAGCCTTTCAACACAATTAGCTAACACATTTTGCCATTAGAACACAGGGGTGATTTTTGCTGAAAATGGGCCTCTATGTAGATATTCCATTAAAAATCAGTTGTAGATTCAGATTCAGTATCACAGAATAGTTATTTACCACATTAGCGATGTCTAGACTGTATTTCTGATTAATTTAATGTTATCGTCATTGAAAAAAAAAAGATTTTCTTTCAAAAATAAGGACATTTCTAAATGACCCCAAACTTTTAAACGGTAGTGTATATAAACAAAAACAGTGCGGAATCCGTGTTGTTACATCTTCAGATCTTATAAATCTTTAACTGCTGGCCAGTGAATTAATTGTGATGATAACCAGTAAAAACTGAATTTATCTCATGGTCAGAAGAAAATTTTCCACACGTGACACAACAGCAGTATTGCTGGTTTATGAGGTTAGCAACTGCAAACCAACCAGAGATCCATGTAGAGGGGAGAAAACACAAATGCATTGTCAGCTGACTGCACTGTAAAGCAACGACTAACAGAAACAAGCTGGTGCCACTTATTGCATTTTTTTTTGCACTGTAGAACAAACTAATTGTGCAACACAACCGTTAAAAAAAAAACTAACAGAAAAGAAATCAGTTATATTTGGTTTAGAACAAACAATCTTTGAGCCAGATTTCAACCAGCAACCTTTAGGAGAACAGTCATCATATACGTAAAACTTGTGACTGGTAGTGTATGTGTGTCTGTCACAATAGCATTGGGGAGTTGCAACAATGACATCTTCCACAGAGTCCTGAGTTTTAAAAATTTTGGTCATTGAAGGCTCACCTGTAAGAGATGATCAAAATTATGAAGAAAAGCAAAATCCAAATATTGGACACTCCTGATGAGATATTTTAATTTAGAAAAAGAGACAGATAATGGTTTATCAGTTTAAAACAGGGCTTTTATTATTAATCAGAAAGCAGTGGCGAAACAAAGTGAAAGACCCATCTAACCACTTATCTTCTATGTGTAAATTACACATTTTATATGTATGTACATAGATACTGAGCTACTAGTTGTGTACAGTTGATAGTCAGCAGAGAAGATCAGAGCAGTACATTTGTTGCAGTGTCCAGTCCACTACCAGGCCTCGTGCAGCGTAGCATCATCTGGTAGAAACTGATCGGCCTCCTGCAGTGTGTCTACAATGGTGGTACAGTGGCTCATGTCATTACTGAACTGTCAGTTGGGTCATGTCACGGGTGCAGGTCCTGTTGACCCCAGGAGCAGCGTTAGACTGACAGTCAGCCTTTATTCCCTCCTGGACCAACTGACCCCTGAGGAGCAGCCAGGCCCTCCTGTCACTCATCCTGCCCCAAGGAGGTGAGATGAAACAAGAGAGGGAGAACCAGAGGGGTCAACTCTGAACTAGTGAGCACTGAAGAGAAGAAGGAAAAGAAGAAGAAGAAGAAGAAGAAGAAGAAGAAGAAGAAGAAGAAGAAGAAGAAGAAGAAGAAAGAATAGGGTTGCAGAAACCAAAATCCATACTGACTGAGATGATGATAAATATGACAGCTACGTTTTATTCATGTATTGGCTGTACCAGTTGTGACAACCGGTCTTTGTATCCTTCCTGCTGATGCTCTCCCAGACCTTCATTGCAGCCTCCTTCAGCTCCTGCTTGTTATGATGGTCTTTAGTCTGGTCCTCAGCAGGTGAAATGCAGCTCAAGTGCAGTTAAATCAAATGGCTCACCAGTTAGGAATTTTCTACCTCTTTACCTTAAAAGCTCTTTCATCACTTTGGTTATATATTCAATTTCAATTTTATTTATATAGCGCCAATTACAGTCAAATTGTCTCAAGATGCTTTACAGAACCCATATGCCTGACCCCCAGAGCAAGCCAGAAGGTGACAGTGGCAAGGAAAACACCCTTTTAACAGGGAAAACAGGGATATTGCTGAATGATTTTTGATGTATTTGGCATAAAGTGAGTACAGAATTTTTCTGTGTACCTCTGCATTCATCCTGCTGCTGCCATCCACAATAAATTCATCAATAAACTAGAAAAGCACTCAGAGAGCACAGTACTCCACCAAGGCTGTTCATTCCCCCATACATGGCATTGTCAGAAATGCAGCTTTTTTTTTTTTTTTGTAGAAATGCAGCATTAGTTTATTAGTTATTGATGATCAGAAATAACGGCCACAAAGAATATGGCCATTTAATATAGATGTAACCACAAACAAAATGACCTTGCACTGAGCACAGGTGTGTATTATGCAAATGTATGTTATGTACGGATACGAAGTCACGTGACCTAAATATGAAGCAGTTTGGACTTGATGGGACTCAGAAACACCCCCACAATTTAATCAGTTGTTCCTTGTATCACTTCCGACAGATACATCCCGATAAGTCAGCAGTGTTTGATTTGTAGTAGGATCATCAATCATGTGGTCGTCAGCAGGCAGCTGACATAGTGTTCACTTGTTGTCATAGTTACAGTGACACAGTGCTGCAATCTCGCAGTGATACAGAAATCTTTAACAAATCTGTGAATCCAAACTAAAAGCTGCATCACTGCCAAAATCTGATCAGTTGGTCCTTGTGTCATTTCTGACCTTCGATGAAAATTTCATGTAAATCCATCAGACAAACAAACAAACAGACAAAAAAAACCAACGCTGATCGTCACATAACCCCGCTGCATTCCTTGGCACGGTAATGACAGTGTGGCAGTTCCACTGGTAGCCATACATGCCCAAGCCTTTACAGAAGCATATGTTTGACATAAAAGGCTGTGCTATAGCTACAGCAGCTCATAAACTGTTCTTTTTAGCTCCACACTTTTATCTTTCCATCACTATTTTTGTTTACTGCTGTCCCTATTGATGTTTTGGTGAACTACTGCCTAACCTTTCAGTCTTACAAGGGGTTTATATCTTGCCTTAAGTCCTCTCGGGTTGTGAAGTGTCTATACACTGACAAGGAAACGTGTTCACCTATAACTTGGAGAGCATTCTTGATTTGCTGTTTAGAGCTTTTTCTTTACAATTTTCTGCTCAGCCATAAAAAACTAATGCTCCTCGGTATACCAGCTTATTTGCCATTTTCTAGCTTTTCCAGTGACTTAAACCTAACATAAGAATTTTTTTTTAGTTGTCATCTTGTCAGCTGGTTTCCACTCAGAAAAAGAAACTGCGCCTGATTAATCCACGAAACAGGACTAGCTGAAATACAGGTGGCAAAAAAACTATCTAGGAGTCAATGAATGGTTTGATGAGAATGATATGAACTGATTTATTGACAGCAGTAGTTTGTGATGCAGTTGAACTGAATTGTCTTATTCTCAGTTATATCAGTGGATTGACAAAAACTTAGCAGTAACCTATAAAAATAGCCTGTAAAAATATTTTCAAGCATTCTTTCTCCTAGTTTTTTTTTTTTTTTTTTTTTCAGATTTGGTCTGAGGACAAGTACATTTACACAACAACTTCATGTGTTAGTTTTTTGTACATGGATTGTTTGAAATTTGATGGGTAGGACGTAAAATGTCCTCTAAATTCCGGAATGACCCTCACAGCAACCCCTCCAGTGAAACATATTTCTGGGTGGATTCTCTTTAGGATCTGCTACTGGGTGCTTTACTGGACCACTGCAGTCATCATAATGCTGCTGTTTTACCAATAAAGACATTTTAAATAGGTTAGGATTTGACGTAGTAATGGCTTTAATCTGGTATCTGTTATCTCCGCTCTCATGTTCACACGATCAGTCTTATGTTACATAACTGTCCACCGCTCTGAGCTCCAACACACCGGATGAAGGTGAGCAGCTGACCGGGAAAACAGTCGATAGACGCAGGCTAAATTTATCCAGTGTTGACAGTCCAGCCCGGCTGGAAGAAGACGTCGTTGTTATTATTATTGCACGGTGCTCTTCGTTATCCACAGTTCATCTCCACACGCCGCTGTTGTGTCAGAGAAACAGCATGGCCGAGCCCGCAGGAAAGAGATTAAAGAGCAGCCTGCCGCTGTGCACAGCTCACCGGAGCTCCGCGGACGGCAGCCGGGCCAAGCACAACCTGCCGGCCGCCGTAGAGGAGGCTCTGTGCGGGGTGAGCAGCCTGCTGTGGGACGGAGCGTATCGACTGCAGGCTCTGGTAGGAAACCACACAGCATGCAGAGTGGAAACATGAAGAGGCTCTGTGACAGACACATCTCTACCACGATTAACAGAGACTTTATTAACATCACAACCAAAGTTGCAGAAACTGTATTAGACAGTTTCAGGAATACAGTTGCAAGAAAACGTATGTGAACCCTTTGGGATTAGCCTAGTTGGATTTCAGCATAAATGGTCATAAAATGGATAAATAAACACAGTCTGCTTAAACTAATACAGCACAAAAAATATATGTTTTTTTTAATTTATTTATTTATTTATTTATTTATTTATTTATTTATTTATTTTATTGAGCACAACATGTAAACATTCACAGTGCAGGGTGGGATGTGAACCCCCAGGCCAGGGGTTCAAACTCATATACAGCTCAATTTGATCTCAAGTGGGCAGGACCAGTAAAATCACAGCATAACAACCTTTTGATAACGACCAGTCCAATTTTTTCCCCTTTGTTTTAGTTTAAAAAGTACATTCTGAAAATGTTCACATTAAGTGAATTATCGTTTTAGAAAACATTATGAACAACACGAAACTGCTTGAGAAAAACAAGTGCAATCTCAACAACATTATGCCTTAGTTTATCATTCACACATTAAAACGTCTACAACGGCACAGAACATTTAGTCTCAGGTATCTGGAACTGAACAGTCTAGTATTTTACATTATGATCAAAACAACTTGTCAAGATCTAGAAATTATTTTAAATTTACACTCATTTCCACTTCTGTGTAATAATCCTGACCACCTGAACTGACACACTATTAAGGAAAAGGTGAAGTTGTCCCCATGCCATGTAAATATATCAAATTTATATTAAAAAAATGCATACAAGTTTTGGCAGTGCAGTGGACAAATTTAAAATAGCAGTTACTTTTATTGAAAACATTGATGTTGATCTAATTTTTACACTTTGCAAAGTCATCCCGCGGGCTGGATTGGACCTTCTGGCGTGCTGGTTTGGGGCCGCAGGCTGTATGTTTGACACCCCTGCCCTAGGCTAATGACTTTTCCAAGATCTAATTAGAGCCAGGAGTCAGCCAACCTGGAGTCCAATCAGTGTGATGAGATTGGAGCTGTTGGCTAAAGCTGCCGTGCCCATTAAAAAACACACCACTTTTGAGTTTGCTGTTCTCAAGAAGCATTGCCTGATGTCAGCCATGAGCAAGCACAACAGAGCTTGACTTACGATAAAGATTTGTTGACTTGCATGAAGCTGGAAAGGGTTGATGTTCATTTGTCCACAGTAAGACAGCTTGTCTACAAATGGAGAAAGTTCAGCACTATTGCTACTCTCCCTGGGTGTGGTCATCCTGTAAAGATAGATCCTGTATTTGCCAGTTTTCAGTTCAGCAGATTAAAACAAACTCGTCTGATATTATGAAAGATGCTAATCCAAATGTGAACCGTCAGGATTATATTTATGGCAATATGAGATAAAGTCACAGAAACAACTATATTATTCACTTTGATTAAATAAAAAGCATTAATCATAAAGCAGTCTTACTCTGTCTACAACACTGACACCACTGGAGGCTGACGACCTTCACATGACTGAGGCCTAGAAAATAGATCATAAACATCATAAAAATAGCACCATAACACAAGTTCAGATGGACTGGCTTGTAGTCAGATTTCTACATATTAATAGTGAATACTGCAGCAAACATTGTATTATATCTTTAGTACACATAAGGTCTTCAAGTACATTTCCGATAATGGTTATGAATACTCTAAAAATGATATAAGACACCTTAAACTCAATACTGAATATCAGAAACATACAAATGTACTCTGATCATTTTAAAAGTATCTATATGTTCATGATGGGACGATAAAATTAGATCACTTTAAGATGATGGAACAAGTCAGGTCAGTTATATTCATATAGCCCAATATCATAGAACACCATGAGGGCTGAGATATAATTAGCTTTTTTATGACTTGGAAAAAAGATCTGCAGTAGTTATTCTAAGGTATATTTTTTAAACTGTTGATATTGCAGTTTAAATTACATTGATAGCGGGATATAACTCCAGTTCTATTGGTATGTAGCGCTCTAATGGGATTCACTGTTGGTTGTGTTGGGTGGACGGATGTTTTGTCCTGGTAGCCACCGTTGAGAGTGTTACTCCACTGACAACATTTTGAAGAACTTTCTCCTGTAAAATTTAATATTGACAATAAACTTGTGTGTCCAGTTCTTACCTGTGTGTTATAATAATGCAGCTTAAAGTCTGGATTGGTTAAAGATTTCTGTGTCATTGCAAGATAGCAGCATGGCATCACTGCAACTATGACAAAAAGTGAACACTATGTCAGCTGCCTGGTGACAATCACATGATTGCGATCCTACTAGAAATCCACTGCTGCGGAATTATTTGGACTTTTTACGTCGGAAATTATACAAGGAAAAATTGATTAAATTGTGAGGGTGTTTCTGAGTCCCAACAATTCCCACGACCCTCTACATACTTAGGTCATGCGATTTGGTATCGATACATAACGTACACATGCATAACACACGCCTGTGCTGAGCGCAAGTTCATTTTGTTTGTGGGTACATCTATATTAAATGGCCACATTCTAAGTTGCCAGGATTTCTGATCATCAATTACTGATAAAAAATGCTGCATTTTCGACAAAAAAAATGCTACATTTCTGACAGTCCCATATGGGGGAATGAACAGCCTTGGTGGAGTACTGTGCTGTCTGAGTGCTTTCCTTGTTAAAGATGTTTTCAGCCTCTAAGCACAGCCTTCAAGCTCTATTCTGAACTCCAACTTTTTGTAAACCATTTTTTCATGATTTTCCATGTATATCATTTACATTCACATCAAAAATCTGTGATACTTCCTTGTAAATCTGCTTTTGCTAAAAGAAGACCTTTAGATTTGACTAATGTTTTGTGGTGTGTAGACCATAGATCGATTAAAGGAGGCCTCTGGCTTTATGCAGTGTAGTACTTGTTTTCTAGAACACTGTCAGACTTCGGATGGGTCGTTAAAACAAAAAAAGAAAGGGTCAAGATTGATGGAGTGTGAGATACTGAGCACTAAAACATGCAGTGATTTCATTCTCTAGATTTTTCAAAAAACATAGAAAGTCAGCCTTTAGTCCTGATTGCCATATTCACTGTTGTTGGCAAATGGAAGAAGGCAAAACCCGAACTAGTGTTTTTTAATCCCACTTAGCACATGTAATGACTCGGGCATGTGTAGCAGGAAGCCTGCCTAATGGTTAGTAGCATTTTTATGCTACTAACCATGCTCACATGTTGCACTCACATTTCATAGCTAAGTCTGAGGCAACACAATCAGGGAGTGGATCTCTAGAATGATGAATGTGTTTGTATGACTGTTTCAGTACATTGTATGCACTCATGCTGTATTATTCCTGAATATATTTCAGTATACATTCTTTTCTCTTTTTTTTCCCCCTGCAGGCAAATGTGTTTGAACAGGATGATGTCACTCTGCCCCGTGTCGCTTCTTTCTTCCACCAGGAGGCGCTGAAGCAGCAGGACGAGGCCGAGGCCATGCTGGGCTACCTGGCTGAGAGGGGGGGCAACTTCTGTGGCAAGGACATCCAGGTATAAAGGGAAGTGTTTTTTCCTTTACCAGTGTTTTTCTTCCTTGTTTTGTTCTAATATTTAAAGTCTGTACTTTGTAACACTTTCTAAGACACCATCTGTGTGTTTTTGTCCTATATGGCCATATGTGAAAGTTGAACGTTATTCCAAAACCACTTAGGTGAAACAATATGACATCTCATAGAGTATCACAATAGCTTGTAAACTCAACTCTTTGATGAAATAATGTGAGGCTTGTTGAAGACCATGGAGCTCGATGGAAAAGTAGCAGCTGGACCAGATCACTGGTCATTGGCAGAGTCATCAAATCCTTTTTTTTGACTAAAAGCTACAGTACCACAATGTAAAAAGAAGCGCTGCTGGGATTAGCCGATTTTTTTAGACATTTTAGACATTACCAAGTTCCACTTTTTCAATGTTTGTCCTAAAATATTGAGCTTTCGGCTGTGCAAGACAAGAAACTTAAAGATGCTATCCAGAGACTCTATGTTAAGATGGACATAGCAACCATGACATCTCCCATTGATTTGCGGACTGCCATTTTGAAGCCTTACATTTGGCATACATATTAAGCACATATTGTATATGACTGGGACCGTGAGCACATTGTGCATACCGATGCAGAAGCAATCTCTCAATAACACGGTGGCTAAATTCAGTGTTTTCTTTCAGCTAGACTGATAACAAATGTTTAAAAATGAATGATGTATAAATAAAATTTTTTGGAAAGATGCAGGGAGCTCATATTACTCGCACCAGTATTTACTGTCAAAGGCTGTTCTGTGTGACTCTTCATTTCTCTGAATCTCTGCAATAGAGGTGAAGAATGCTTAGTTAGCAGGGCCCACAGTCACATTAATGAGAGATACTGAATGCTTGGTTTAAGTAAGCTAGAACTATTTTTAATCTCAGACTAAATGTTGGTGATCAACTTGCATTGTGGATGATGTAGGCACCATGTTTTGACAAGGAACAACATTATCTTTGTTTTGACCGTGTTGATCTTGATCCTTTTTTATTCTGCCAAGGCAGAGTTATGTGACGACCAGTGTACATTTGTCTGTCTGTTTATCTGTGTGCAACATTACTCAAAAATGGGCTAATGGATTTGGATGAAGTTTTCAGGGAAGGTCAGCAAAGATAAAGTGATTAGGTTTTGGCAGTCAGGCGGCTTATAGTCTGGATCCACGGATTTGTTAAAGATTTCTGTGTCATTGCGAGATAGCGCAGCGTCACTGTAACTATGACTACAAGTGGACACTGTCAGCTGCCTGCTGATGATCACATGATTGCAATCCTACTACAAATCGACCGCAGACTTATCAGGACTTATCCTTCGAAAATCATACAACTGAGCAGCCTTGGCTGAGTACTGCACTCTCTGAGTGCTTTTCTTGTTTATTTATTAAGTGTCCAGTGTCAATGTGAAAATGTTACTGGAATACAATGCCACACTACTACTCTTGCAATAAATAATGAAAAATATTATTATTTGCAGTCTGAGTAAAAAGTACCTTCAAAATTTTTTTAAAAAGTAAGGAAAAAGTTCCCTGGTATTATAACAAAAGGTGGCTGATATATGGCCCTTTTCATGGTCTGTTTTTTTGGACTGTGTTTTAGTTGGATGACATGAGGCTAATGTGTGCCACAGCTTACAGCAGTGCATCACATAGTTTATGATAAACGTATGTGTTATTACTATTAAAATACAAATGTGAATAGATATAAACTAGTGCTGGGCAATGATAACAATTTTGAATCACGATTAATTGCATAATTTTCCGCAATTAATTGCATTGTTTTGCGGGAAATTAAATAATGAATTTAAAAGTAGTGTATTCTGTACTTTTATTTTTAAATAAAAGTACAGAGTAGTCACATATACTACATAAACAATAGTCTATGTGAAAAAATGCAATCACATTTGGTTTGCAGACACTTTAAACAAATACAGTGCTTTTTAATAGCAGTCTTCCCTTTGCACAGTAGCAGTTGAAACATTTCTTGTGAATCTCAACCCAAACATAAATGTAATCAAATCAAATAAAACCACAGCTTTTTGCCACTGCAAAGGGATTAACGTTTTATCTGGTTTGTTATAGAAAAACAAGTTACCCTCAGAGTTCAGAGCCATGATCACAAGAACCTTCCTATCAACAACAAGTTAACATTTATACATCTGTATTCTTATTTTTTTTTCTCTGAACAGGTACCAGCAGAAACATTTTTCTTTTATAAGGGAGCAACAGAAACAGTGTATGTTCAGTAGCAGCTGTCCCTGTTAGAGTGAGGTGAAGTGGTCAAGCACAAAAAAAGTACACAGCTGGGACTGACTGTGCAGAAGATTTTTTAGTCTGTCAAGTCCATGTTTGTACTTCTTTTTTTTTTTGGCCTTTTTAGACTTTAATACATAGGACAGTGGAGAGTGACAGGAAACGTGGGGAGAAGAGCAAATAGCCGTGCGACGGATCAAACCCATGACCGCTGCGTTGGGGACTATATCGTCACACACAAAAAACCTTTGAGTGACGCAGATTGAGGCTCATATGTGCTGTCATTCATTGCAATCCTAAGAATGTTCCTCAGACCAACGTCTTCCACAATACTATTCGGAATGCAGTCTATAGCTAACTACTTCGCTGTGACAATTGTTAGCTTGTCTTGTTTATCTCTACTTCTCTCACACGCTGCATCTAACCAGTCTGCTGAAGCCTCCCTCCACCGTTGTTCGCTCAACACACTACTGCCGACTCTGAGCCAATCAGAGGTGAGGTAACTTAACATGGCACGTTCATTGACATGGAGTAAATCTCGAACTGAACAATAAACATTGAAATCTCAACATCAACAACATCAGTCCGTTACAATAATAATGATAATAATAATAATAATAATGATAAAACTGTGTTAATGGGTGATAGAATAATTGTTGCCGTTTAAGTTGAGTTTAATTAAGTAACAACTTGTTGAAGCGTCCAGCCCTAATACAAAGTTTATTTCTCTGTAGTAGAGCTACACTATCTTTCAAAAGTTTGGGGTCACCCAGACAATTTCATATTTTCCATGAAAACTCACACTTATTTTCATGTGCTAACATAATTGCACGAGGCTTTTCTGATCATCAATTAGCCTTTCAACACCATTAGCTAACACAATGTAGCATTAGAACACAGGAGTGATGGTTGCTGGAAATGTTCCTCTGTACCGCTATGTAGATATTCCATTAAAAAATCTGTCATTTCCAGCTAGAACAGTCATTTATCACAATGTCTAGACTGTATTTGTGATTACTTTAATGTTATCTTCATTGAAAAAAATGCTTTTCTTTCGAAAATAAGGGCATTTCTAAGTGACCTCAAACTTTTGTGAGTGCGTATGCATTCATTTATTTTATGTAAGTGCAGTGCTGTACTTGTGTGAGTGTGGTGGAAAGTAACAGAAGCACAGCAGTTAGTGAGAGGCCAGGGTCAAGAGCATTTGTTGCCCAGAGACACCTCAGCAGGGTGGGGGTGGGGTAATGAACCCCACTCTTCTGGCTGAATCCTCATGGGTCTTGAGGAACGTTCAGATGATCTGGTATAAAGAGCTGATTTGTGGATCCATTTTGAGACAAAATTTATGATCTGAACTTTATCTGTGAGACAGAGAAGCTTCAGTCTCGAACTGCCATCTCGTCTTACTCCGCCAGCAACCTCACGTTCATCCCACAGCGTCCGAACACAAGGATTTATTTTTCCTCATGTGCTATCCATCATTTTGTCAGAGCAGGTGTCCCTCTTTTTTTTTTTTTGCAAATGGCAGATATCTCATTTTGGAATGAAGCTTTTCATTTGGTCCAGGTATTAGCAATCAGACAGGGTGAGGGGGGTTAAGATACCAAGAGGCCAGAAAAGGAGTGAGTGAGGGGAGGTTAAAACCTTGGAGACCTGCTGCTGGCTCTTGCCGTAAGGCGGTCAGGGTGTACATTTCCCCCCACCCGGAGTTCCGGAAAATTGGCAAGATTAATGCTGCGGCAGAGGGACAGTGGTGCTGATGGTGTTTCCAGACGACCAACGGATTTGGTGGTATTGGTGTTTGCGCGTCATAGCGTGGCCTCCGACCGCTGCCGCATGTTTATGAGTCGTGTAAAATCGTTTCAGTTGTGTGGCAGAGACTCAGTCAGCAGCAGTTTGGGTCAACTTGTTATCCATCACTCAAGTGCTCAGGATGACTTTCTTTTCCAGCTCACTTCAGTTTAGTCTGATCTCATGTTTCATTTCTTTGAGCTAAATTTTAATGATCTGCTGTGGGTCAGTTTATTTTAAGTGACCTCTTATGTCTTTTTCTTTTATATGAAAGTTTTCAATGATACATGAGCCTGAAAAACAATAGAGAAAGACTGGGTGTGGGCTCATCCTCTTGGAGCAGGAATAAGACGAAGAAGTTTAATGGAAATCTGTCAGGTTCATGAGTAGTAATGTACATTTTGTCTTGCTAGTGGCGCTAGATTAAAGGACAGAGGGCCCTCAAAACCAGAAGGAATTATTCTCTGTAGACGTTCAAAGTACATCACATGGTCGTCTTTGCCACAGTTGTCAAGATGTTTTGCTGTGGACAAAAATTGTTAATTGCTTGGTTGATAGTTGTTTGGATTGTTCTACAGAGCAGTCTGTATAAAGTCAGTCAAATCAAATGACTATTATATGACAGACTGTGAGCCAACAGCCTGATGAAGCAATTTTAGAAAATAAATGTGTTGCAACTAGGGATGTCCGATATTATCGGCCAACCGATATTACTGGCCTGATAATGGCATAAAAATGTATTATCGGTCAATATCGTTATCGTTTTTTTTGCCTATCATGAAAGCTGATAAAATAATGCCTGGATTTTCGCTGGCATTTACGGGCATGCACATGATCACATCATCAAACTGCATCCTGAAGCTTGTAAACAATCATGCCGGCGTGCGGCGCTTTTGGCGTTTGGCTCGAAAAAAAAAGATAGGACTTCATTGCCAGTCAAGTTCATCTACCAATGGAATGAGGGGAACACAGCTTTTGCTCTCAACCAAACTAATATCACTAGCCAATGGGAAGTAGAGCTGGGGTGGGTCTTAGAAAAAAGTTGAGATCCAGCTGCAGGTGAGTCCATTGTTGTCATGGTTACAGTGACGCCATGGCGCGATCTCGCAATGATACAGAAATCTTTAGCAAATCTGTGAATTCTGACAAAAATAATAATAATCACTTGGTCCTTGTGTCATTTCTGACCTGAAAATTTCATCCAAATCCATTAATCCATTTTTGAGTAATGTTGTTAACTGACAGACAAACCAACATCGATCATCACATAACCTCCGCCACGTTCCTTAGCGGAGTAATAATTGGATCTCAGAGCAAACTGTAAATATTCTATTTCTTGGAGAAGAAATTTCTGAGCATTGTTCTCTACACTCTGATGGCATTGTGCACACTCCATGATTTGAGTCCAAGTTGGTACATGTCTTACCTTTGATGTTTTCCCTTTTTCCTTTCTATCTCCATACTTGCTATTAAATAATAGTAAAATGTCCCCAAAATAGCTTTGTGCATGGGGCACTATCCAGACATGATAAGTCTGCTATATTCAATTAAGGCATTCTTTCAGATTGATTTGTTCTTATTTGTTCCAAACATTTCTTCCCAAGCGTTTGACTGAATGAAGTTTTGGCAATGAATCACAGTCTAGAGTCCAAATAGATAAACACAAATGGAAGTCCTGCCTGTCATACTGTTTGTGTGTCTTTATTTCCCAGAGGCCGAGCTGTGAGGCAGTCTGTGCGGTGTTGCCTGCTCTCGAGCTGCTGCTGCTCCAGCTGAAGGAGGAGGTCAGTGTCATGGTCGAGCTCAGCCAGATGGCTCGTGATCACGGAGACCCCACCACTGGCCACATTGTCAAGAGCCACTTCCTGGTGCCCCGAGTGGACCGTCTCAAACTGCTGGGCAACCTGCTCACCAGCGCCCGCCGGGTAGGCTGTACCAACGACCAGAAGGGGGGGTTCGGGGAGTACATCCTGAATGAGCTCCAAGAAGAGCTCACCAGATGATCCACCGGGCTCAAAGGGAAGTCTTGAAATGAGTCTTGTATATGAGATAGGACAGTTTTCAATATCCTACTTGATCATTTTCGATTCCTGTAGCTGTAGACATATTCGGGTTGATAGCAAAGACAATATTTGTCAATAACATGTACAGAATTGTTTAAATCAGTTTTAAATCCTTTTTAGAATCTTTGAGTGTTTCTGAAATACACATGAAACCACTTATAAAGTGACAAGTATATATATTTCCACTAATATCCTACTATTTTACTTCATTGTAGACTTGTATATTACAAATGTTATTTCATTTGTATCATTTTACCCAAATATGTAGTATTTATTCATGTTGTATTTAAGTTTTGAGGTGTGAGAGGTCTATGAAATTGTAAATAAAATGTTTATTTCTTTGACGATTACTGTTGGTGATTTTTTTTTGTGGTTGTTTTTTTTTTGAGGGGTGGAGGGGTTATTGTACATACTGTAGTTTAGGCTGGAAAACCTGTGTTGCACTCAGATAAGTAAAAAATATTAATAAATGGCAAAAAAAAAAAACAGATTGTTCTGTCTTTTTTGACCATACAAATTATGGACTAATAGACATACATTAAATATTTTTTAACTCAACATTACACGTAGACTACCACTCAATCGTTTGGACACACCTTCTCACCGGATGCTTTTTTTCTTTATTTTCATGACTATTTGCATTGTAGTTTCTCACTGAAAGCATCAAAACCATGAATAAGCACATATGGAATTATGTAATAAACAAAACAGTGCGAAATAAATCAAAACATGTTTTATATTTTAGATTCTTCAAAATAGCCACCCTTTGCTTTGATTGCACACTCTTGTCATTCTCTCCATGAGCTTCATGAGGTAGTCACCTGAAATGGTTTCTCCAACAGTCTTGAAGGAATTCCCAGAGATGCTGAGCACTTGTTGTCCCTTTGGCCTTCACTCTGTGGTCCATCTCATCCCAAACCATCTGGATTGGGTTTAGGTCAGGTGACTGTGGAGGCCAGATCATCTGATGCAGCACTCCATCACTCTCCTTCTTGGTCAAATAGCCCCTACACAGCCTGGAGGTGTGTTTGGGGTCATTGTCCTGTTGAAAAATAAATGATGGTCCAACTAAACGCAAACTGGATGGGATGGGATGTTGCTGCAGGATGCTGTGGTAGCCATGCTGGTTCAGTGTTCCTTCAATTTTTAATAAATCCCAACAGTGTCACCAGCAAAACACCACCACACCATTACACCTCCTCCTCCATGCTTCTGGTGAGAACCATGCATGTAGAGACCATCAGTTCACCTTTTCTGCGTCACTCAAAGACACAGCGGATGGAACCAAAGATCTCAAATTTGGACTCATCAGACCAAAGCACAGATTTCCACTGGTCTAATGTCCATTCCTTGTGTTTCTTGGCCCAAACTAATCTCCTTGCTCCTGTTGCTTTTCCTTAATAGTGGTTTCTTAGCAGCTATTTGACCATAAAGGCCTGACTGGTGCAGTCTCCTCTGAACAGTTGATATAGAGATGTGTCTGTTACTAGAACTCTGAGTGGCATTTATCTGGGCTCTAATCTGAGGTGCTGTTAACTTGCCATTTCTGAGGCGGGTGACTAGGATGAACTTATCCTCAGCAGCAGAGTGACTCTTGGTCTTCCTTTCCTGGGACGGTCCTCATGTGAGCCAGTTTCATTGTAGAACTTGATGGTTTTTGCAACTGCACTTGGGGATACACTCAAAGTTGACTGACTGACTGACCTTCAGTTCTTAAAGTAATGATGGACTGTTGTTTCTCTTTATTTAGCTGATTAGTTCTTGCCATAATATGGATTCTAACAGTTGTCAAATAGAGCTGCCAACTATGTACCGACCTGACTTCTGCACAACACAACTGATGGTCCCAACCCCATTAAGAAGGTAA
Organism: Amphiprion ocellaris; assembly: GCF_022539595.1. Classification (NCBI taxonomy): domain Eukaryota; kingdom Metazoa; phylum Chordata; class Actinopteri; family Pomacentridae; genus Amphiprion; species Amphiprion ocellaris. The sequence goes on from NC_072768.1 coordinate 25,820,903, forward strand.
GAAATTCCACAAATTAACCTTGACAAGGTACACATGTGAAGTGAAAACCATTTCAGGTGACTACCTCATGAAGCTCATTGAGAGAAGACCAAGAGTGTGCAAAGCAGTAATCAAAGCCTAAGGTGGCTACTTTGAAGAATCTAAAAAGATAAAGCATGTTTTTACTTATTTCATACTTTTTGTTTACTGCATAATTCCATTTGTGTTCATTCATAGCTTTGATGCCTTCAGTGAGAATCTACAACATAAATAGTCATGAAAATAAAGAAAAAACATTGAATGAGAAGGTGCCCCCAAACTTTTGACTGGTAGTGTATGTAATCAGGCCTTTAACAGTAGCAGTAAAACATTAACAACATCAATTTAGTTGTCAGCAAGGAGTCTGCACATTAAAATCCCTGTCAATCATTTTTGGAGTGACAGTGATAATCCTTGGAGTAAAGGCTTTGAATATTTTTCCAAACACTTCAAGCATCCACAGCATACAAGCCTCTAACCATCTGTCACTTCAGACTGCAGAGGTGATGGGCAGTCGATTCACAGCCTGCAAGTCTCAGCTCAGGGCAAAGAAAGGGGTCTATAATCACCCCGGTGGAGCAGAGCGCTGCAGGATCTACTCTGCAGCACCCTGCAGCGGCTGCAGCGGTGAACTGCAGCTGCGCGACTGATAAGACACTTGCTTCATGTTTTGCGAAAATGAGGAATGTGCATTTTTAAGTTTGTGAATGGAGTGGGCGCAGTCGTGACAGCTTAGAAGAGCGGTTGAGGCAGAGAGGAGGTCAGTGAATGTGTTCAGACTGCACAGAGGGGAAACACAGCTCACATCTAAAAATAAACTCAGTGACTTTCAGTTTGATTACTCAGTTTACACTTTAAGGCAGTATTTACACTCTTCAGAAATGGTGTTAGGTTCAGTAAAAACATGAAATATGAGTTCTGCATGAAGCCTTTATGGCTACGTTTGGATGTGATGAGTCTCTTGATTAGTTTAATTTACATTAAAAGAAAACATCAGAGAAATAATATCAGTATTTGTTGTTTTTTAGGCATTTCCTTCCTGTTTATACATTTTCACTTTTTCTGATTCATTTTCAGCCTAAAGCAGCGTCGTCAAAGGTCGGAGTATTCGGGAAAACATTTCTGTAATGCTGTTCAATTCCATATTCATATGAAACAATAATTTCGTTTATTTGAGTATTATTATTATTGTTAGTATGGTTATTTTCCCCAGAAGCTCTTGTACACAACTGCTGACAAAGAAAGTAAACTGAATAAGATGAAAAACAATAGTATTACTACTATTTTTCCCAGTTTCATTTTTACTATTTATCGATGTAAATGAATGAGAATTAAAAGAATTCCAAAAGTTCTCTCTGTCTCGCTGTTTTTTTTTTGTTTGTTTTTGTTTTTTACAACATTTATAATTTTATTCTTCTTAGTTGTACACTACCGTTCAAAAGTTTGGAGTCACTTAGAAATGTCCTTTTAAAAAAAATCTGTTTTTTTTTTCAATGAAGATAACATTAATTGAATCAGCAATCTAAATATTGTTAATGTGGTAAATGACTATTCTGGCTGGAAACGGCTGATTTTTAATGGAATATCTCCATAGAGGTACAGAGGAACATTTCCAGCAAGCATCACTCCTGTGTTCTAATGCTACATTGTGTTAGCTAATGGTGTAGAAATTGATGATTCGACAACCCTTGTGCAATTATGTTAGCACATGAATAAAAGTGTGCGTTTTCATGGAAAACATGAAATTGTTTGGGTGACCCCAAACTTTCGAAAGGTGGCGTGTGCTTTCTAAAAATGTGTTAATACACCTCCAGCTGCATTTTTTTAGCTTCATCTGTGTCATATTTACATGTTTCTGCTTTCTTTGTATATACTGACATCAGTAGGCCTTCGTTAGATATTAATAAAACATAAATTTTACTTTTAGAACTAGAAGATACTAGAAAAAATATTCTGTGCGGCTTTTCTAAGTAGCTTGGTATTTGTTTTATTCATATGTGTTGAACATGTGTGCAGCAGTATATCCTCCTGCTCTTACTGCTCTGTTGGGGGTAATTGTACACTAATTACCGTGAAGTTGTAAACCCCTCCTGCTGCCAGCTGATTGGTGGGACCTCGGTGGACCTCATCATGCTGACCCCGCCCTCCGTTGGTGTCCAGGTATAAGATGATCCAGGTCAACAGCTGAGAGGCCAGAACGGTTTGTGGCAGGACTCTACATTCCCCAACACCAGATCCTGCTTCACATCTCAGCCGTCTGCTCTCAGCTGTTCCTCAGATAAAAGTCTGACCTGAAGACAGAGCTTCACTGGATTTTCCTTCTTCTTCTTAGGTGGGTTTGGACTGAATCATGGAGTTGTCGGATATCTCTTTCCCCATCCCCGCAGCTGATGATTTCTACGATGACCCCTGCTTCAACACCAGCGACATGCACTTCTTCGAGGACCTGGACCCGCGGCTGGTCCATGTGGGCCTGCTGAAGCCGGATGACTCCTCCTCTTCATCCTCACCCTCCCCTTCGTCCTCCTCCTCCTCCTCCTCTCCGTCCTCCCTGCTGCATCTCCACCACCACGCCGACATAGAGGACGACGAGCATGTCCGCGCCCCCAGCGGGCACCACCAGGCCGGCCGCTGCCTGCTCTGGGCCTGCAAGGCCTGCAAGAGGAAGACCACCAACGCGGACCGGCGGAAGGCGGCCACGCTGCGGGAGCGCCGGCGACTCAGCAAGGTCAACGACGCCTTCGAGACCCTGAAGCGCTGCACGTCGGCCAACCCCAACCAGAGGCTGCCCAAAGTGGAGATCCTGCGCAACGCCATCAGCTACATCGAGTCCCTGCAGGCGCTGCTGCGCGGCGGGCAGGACGACGGCTTCTACCCGGTGCTGGAGCACTACAGCGGGGACTCGGACGCATCGAGCCCCCGGTCCAACTGCTCCGACGGCATGGTGAGTTCAAGGACCGACAGGTGTGAGCCAGAAGAGTCAGTATCCGTTTGTTCAGTGCGTCTTGAGGCGCGGTTAACTTTTTACTTTGCTTCATTAACACTGACTTTGGTTTAATTGTTGGCTGATAATTCTTATTTAATTATTGTTAGCATTTGTTATTACACAGTGCATGTTTTTGGGGATTAGAGAGAACTGTTATTTAGATGAAAGTCTGATATAACCAATTTCCACGCGCCATTGTTACCCCCTGAAAAAGAGGTTGTTAATCTCAACAGGATTTCTCCTGGTTAAATAAAAGTTAATAAATAAAATAATAAATGAAATTCAATTCTAATTATTATTTTTTTAAAATATAGATTCAGCTTTAACAGACACTTTTCTCCATTTATTTATTTTTACATTTGTTTAGTCACAGAGTCTACGGTGAGGAAATGATCGAACAAAATGGGGAAAAGTAAAAAAATCTTATTTTGGCCGTTTTCTGAACTCTGAATCGTATTTCACTCAGCTCACTTTGCGCTTTAAAAAGAGATTTCCGTTTTTTCCCCAGTGAACAGTGATGTATCCCCGCCGAATTCGTTACAGAATTATATATTTAAATTTTTTTAATGTTCCAGTATATAATGTCTGACCGGCGTGTTTTAAACAATTTCTAATGCTACACCGACAATAATGTGGGAGAGACAGATCGAAAAGAACATTTCGGCTCTGTTTTCAGTCACTTTCAGCAGTGATTCAAATATTAAAATAAGTTATTTATAAAAATATTTTTCATTAAATTGTACTGTAGTCTATTACAGATTTATTTAAAATTAGAATGTGGGTTTTCTACCTTTTATCCTCAGTGTTTTTATTTTTTTTATTTTATGTTTTTATCCATGTGCTGAAATATTGAGTGTTTTCTCTGAAACATGATGGTAACGATCTCATCTCTAAATCAGAACCTTTCTTCCCTTACAGACGGATTTTAACGGGCCGACTTGCCAGTCAACCAGAAGAGGAAGTTATGACAGCGGTTCTTATTTCTCTGAGACTCCAAATGGTAAAATATACTCAGATTTTCTTCCAGTAAAAATCTTAATAGGCAACTAGTTAAAATAATAAACTACTTTATTCACCTCTGGCAGTAAAACAACAGTTAGCACAGAAAGACAAATAGAAGAAGCAATAAAAACAGCAGGCCAAGGAAGCCTGAAAAACAATGAAGTCATATATGAACAGAGCACTTTTTATTTTAATTGCTTCTGTCACTCATAAATAGAGGAAACTTATGTAAAATTTATATATAAATTTTACACACATTTTGTATAAAAAAAGGTATGTATAAAGTTTACTGATAACAGAACAAATACATTTTAATTTGTTTAATCCAGACAGAACAACAGACAAAACACAACATGTACAAAAGCAGACATTGCCATTGCTGCATTTATTTACCGTAAATCCATGTGACTGACAAAAACAAACAAGAACAGAAAATACTGTGAGTTTCTGTCAGCTCAATTCTGTTTAGGCTAAAATTGAAGACAAAAGCGTTAAAATAATGAAACAGTAATTGTGCTTTATGCTTACAGTTCACTGACTTTATGAATAAACACACTTAAGCTGATAAATAAAAAATGTGGATATGGATAGATAAGATTTTTATATTTGTCACATTTTGATCCCCAGCATTAACCCTTAGATGCATCAGTGGGTCACAAATGACCAGGTGAGGCAATATTTTTGTAATGAAAAGTTTTTATCATTTCATTTTCCACCTATTCCTCAACAACAAAAAACATTTTTGATATCATTCCATTTAAATTTTTTAGTTACCTTTTTTATTTTTTAAAGAAATTGGAATATTTGTATTACTGCCCCAAGCTCTTTATTACTGAAAATATCAAAGAAGAGGTGATGCAGCGCTCAAACTTGGAGGAACGGAGAGCAGCAACAGCTGGAGGAAAAGAGTGGAAAAATGTCAATAAAATGGGTGTTGACATTTTTCTATTGCTGTTCTATGTAATATTCTTCTTTTTCATTTATCAAAATGTTCAAAATCTGTTATACAGTGAAAAATAAACACATTTCAAATACATAATCATTCTTGTGTATACAAAAATATAATATAAACAATAATACAAATTATTATTCGTAACCAAAATGGCAAAAATTGTATAAAAACACACTGATTCTTACATGGATCATTTTTTGACCCACTTATGGAAGAGATCCAATCACTCGTGCATCTAAGGGTTAAAGGAGACATCCAGTAAAAAGTGTTTGTATGAAAGTAATACTAAATTTTTTGTGCAGGTGGTCTGAAGAGTGACCGCAGCTCGGTGGTCTCCAGTCTGGACTGTCTGTCCAGCATTGTGGAGCGGATCTCCACCGACAACAGCAGCCTGCTGCCGGCTGCTGAGGGCCCCGGCTCTCCAGCCTCAGTCCCAGTCAGCGAGGCAGGGTCTGCACCCGTTCACGTCCCGTCCCCGACTGCCAGCCAGGACCCCAGCCTCATCTACCAAGTCCTATAGACCCTCACACAGATATCCACCCGGGACATTCACTTCCTGTCACACCGTGAAGTCATAAAACAGACACACACACACTATGAAAGTGATCATTTTCACCAGATAATAGGCTGAACGGAGTCTTCACGTCCCAGTTACATCAGCTGCAAAGTATTTATTCAGCAACAAATCTTCCTAACATCCTTCCACACCTGTATTTATTCCCTTTAGCTGATCATATGGAAGTTCATTCCTGCCAAGAAACAAATACAGTTGATTTTTTTTGAGTTTAAAAGGAATCAGAAAGTCTTTATCAATGGGTTATATTTTATACAACATTGTATAGGTTTTAAGCAAACTCCATGCACTGATGAAGACTGAGATGTGGTGAAAACTCAGGAAAAGTTCTTCACAAAACTATTGTTATCTTAGTCTTAATTCACCAACTAGAAAAGTGGAACGGATAAAAGCTAGAATTTAAAAAATTGTGTAAAAAAAAAAAAAAGAGCCTGAACTGAACATTTGTTATTTTTTTCCAACAACATTTTGTAATTTAGTAAATAGTGGGGTATCTGAAACGCAAAGATAAAAACGACAGACATAGTCAGGAAACAGCTAAGATTATCATTTTGATCTTGTATGTCACACAAATGAGAAGATGATTTTATCATTCCAATATTGCCAGCTATCATTTATTTTCTCAGCAGGAATGAACCTCCATGCATCCCTCCAGATTCTCATCCTGTCAAAATAAGAGTCACTTTAGGCTCAAACCACTTTAATGCTGTAGTTTTATTACAGGTTTAGAGATTAATAGAAACCAGTTCACTTCTTGCTGTAATGTTATTTTATTTTAAGTTATGAAAACTATTTTTAAGACAGTTATTCAGATGGATTTTTCTTCCTTTCTATGCAAAGTCTATTTGATAAAGAGCGGAGGCCAAAAAACACCCATTAACATTCCTCCACTTTCGTTCATCTGAAGTCCTAAAGGCCCCAGCTGTTCATTTCCCTCAGGAGAGAGAAGAACTACATAATCCTGTGATATTGTAGAAAAACAGTGGAAAACCAGACATTTCTGCAGTTAAAATAAATGACAAAATTGAATTTCACACACATTCTAAACTACGTTTAGGAGAGTACTGTGGTGATTTTTCTGATCAGACCTCCCTCTTGTCCAAGTTAAAAATCTGTTTCATTTGTCGTTTTCACTCACTGCAGCGGAGGACCATTTTTCTTTGTGTACATATTATGTAAATAAGAGCTGATTTGTTCCAACTGAAAGTATTAATTATGTATTTAATGTTTCTGTCTGTATGTGCTTTTGTTTGTTGTGAAAAATGTTTAACTTTATATTTATACATCTGACAACTGAGTGACAGTCTAATGACAAATAAATGAACCTGCTTATTTATACAAAACACATGACCCTGCTTTTTAATTTTTGTTATTGTTATTTACTATAAAACAGACAAATGTGATATTAAGGCATGAGGAGAATTGAACTCTTTTTCACAGCGTAATGATTATTTTGTGAAAACTACAAGAAGGAAAACTATAAGACGACATTCAGTATTTATTTTACAAAAGAACCTAATAATGCATTTCAAAATAATGTTTATTATTTATAAATTATAGGTTTTAATTAAATTTAGTCTAATGATTACTTAGACTGCAGTTATTTTATTACAAAACAAAATGTTCATATTTACTCAAATTTCAATGTTCAATACACATTTTATAATTTTGTGAAATATGTATACACTATTGGGTCACTTACAAATGTTCTTATTTTACAAAGAAAAACAGTCTTTGAAGATAACATTAAATGAATCAGAAATACAGTCTAGACATTGTTAATGTAGAAAGCGACTATTCTAGCTGGAAACAACTGATGTTTAATGGAATATCTACATAGGAGTACAGAGGAACATTTCCAGCAACCATCACTCCTGTGTTCTAATGCTACATTGTGTTAGCTAATGGTGTTGAAAAGTTGATTGATGATTAGAAAACCCTTGTGCAATTTTGTTAGCAGATCAATAAAAATGTGAGTTTTCATGGAAAACATTAAATTAGTGCTTTAATAAACGTCTGAAAAAACATTCAACATAAAGCTAATCATGTCTGACATGACTGACAGGTTGACTCAGTTCTAAGACCCACAGATCAACAGCGCCACCATGTGAGCGCACAAGAAAATTGCAGGTATGTCTTAGCTCCATCTATTAAACTCAGCCCTTAGAGTGTAACCATGCATTCTTTAGACACTCTCTACTACGAAGCTGCATTGATGGACACTGATTTCCTATCCCAGAAGTCCACATATTTTCGCTACCCCAACCTAATGCATCAGAGAGGAATTTAATGCGGTGCATCAGTAGCAAAGTTAGACTGAGCAGAGCTTTTCTTCCAATTCAAAAGCCTCAGTTTGTGAGTCCTTGCCACACTACACCCCATTAATAGCCTGCCCTAATCTGCTGCATTGCTTCATCTGAAAAACTCTACCTGAGGAATGTGGAATTTAAGCAAAGCCAACTCCTCAAAGTTTACTTTTACAGGGAGGCTTTTTAAAAGTAAATCTATATCTTGTCTAGTTACAATGGATCTTTTCTGATTTTTGTTTTACCAGGTGTTATTATTCACTTTGGCCTCATGTCTTTTGTTTTTACTCCGCCAAGGAATGCAGCAGAGTTATGTGATGATCAGTATACATTTGTCCTTTCGTCTGTCAATCTGTCTGTTCGCAACATTACTCAAAAACAGATTAACGAATTTGGATGAAATTTTCAGGGAAGGATAGTCTAGATCCATGGATTTGTTAAAGATTTCTTTATCATTTCGAGATAGCGGCACCGCGTCATTGTAACTATGACTACAAGTGACCATTACATCAGCTTCCTGCTGACGATGACATGATTGCGATCCTACTACAAATCCACCACTGCGGACTTATCAGGACTTACCCGTCGGAAATGATACAATGACTGAGCAGCCTTTGCTGAGTACTGCGCTCTCTGAGGGGTGCAGGTAGCACTTCTGAGGACCTTCTCTGATTCTGTAGTGGCATCAGCCATCCTGTACGGAGTGGTCTGCTGGAGCAGCAGCATCACGACTGCAGAAAGGAAGAGACTCAACAAACTGGTTTAGAACGCCAGCTCTGTACTGGGCTGCCCCCTCGACCCTGTGGAGGTAGTGGAAGACAGGAGGATGATGACAAAGCTTTTGTCTATCATGGAGGACACTTCCCACCTCCTGCAGAAAACAGTAACATCACTGCACAGCTCCTTCAGTGACAGACTCCTAAAGGAGAGATACTGTAGGTCCTTCCTTTCTGCTACAGTCAGACCGTTTAGTCAAGCCTGCTCTCAGTAGTTCAGTTCACCCATTAACTAACTGCAATAAAAATGTAAATAAGACATTATGTGCAATTTCTCAGAATTTCTGAGGACTGAGACAGAGGATAAAGTAGGTGAGACTGTTAAAACTACAGGTACATTCCTGCAGAAACTGGGAGAGATGCATAATATGTCACAAGCTCTCAGTTACAGCCCAGATGTTGGATCCTGAGATTAAAAGAGGGTGGAAAGACTCTGCCAAGAAGCTATGAAGCTGAACCAGATCCTCTGTGGAAGCCCAAAGCCTAAGCAGAGTCTGACAAACTGGACGTGGTTAACATGGCTGAGGCACTTTGAAAAGTAAAGAAAATGCAAAATGTTCTAAAGCTTTAGAGGTGCTCCAACAAGGCCCATGCACTGGTCTATAATTTTAAAATAAAGAAATAGATGTAAAAAAAGTCATATAGACCACCTCTTATGGGATTAAGTATAGTACAAAAACAACAAGAAAAGTGCTCCGCCAAGGCTGCTCAGTCGTTGCATGATTTCCGACAGATGAAATCTTCAAAAAATTTATGGTCCGTAGTGGTCGATTTGTAGTAGGAACGCAATCATGTGATCATCAGTTGCCTGCTGACAGTGACACCATGCCACTATCTCACAATGATACAGAAATATTTAAGAAATTCATGGATCCAGACTATAAGCTTCACTGCCAAAATCTAACCACTTGGTCCTTGTGTCATTTCTGATCTTCCCTGAAAATTTCATCCAAATCTGTTAATCCGTTTTTGAGTAATGTAACGCCAACCATCACATAACTGTACAATTTATGTCACTATAGTATTTACTCTGCCAAGGACCCCAAACTTTTGAACAGTAGTATATATACAGTCATGGAAAAAACTATTAGACCACCCTTGTTTTCTTCAATTTCTTGTTCATTTTAAGGCCTGGTACCACTAAAGGTATATTACCTGAAGAATACAACAATGAACACGACAAAAAATGCAGCTGATTACATAATATTTCATGTCCTATTTGACATGCTTCAGCTTCATTGCATTCCCAGGGTATATAAGAGGCCATTTCATGTCATAAGCATCACTGCACATGCAAAGGCCTAGAGTAGTTTCCTGCTGACATTCAAGCCATAGCACAACTCAGAAGTTGTCAGCTCTCAGATAATGTCTAAAACTAAAGAATTATGTGAAGCCACAAAAGCAGCCATCTTGGCACTACTGGAAATTGGCATGAGTGAGGGACAGTTATCAAAAAAATGGAAGCCCTTCATCAACGACAGGCAGAGGAAAGCCTGGTTACTCTTTGCTGGGGATCACAAGGACTGGACTGTTGATGATTGGGCTAAGGTTCTCTTCAGTGATGAATCCAATTTTCAGTTCATGCCCACTGCAGCCAACTTACTGGTTAAGAGGAAGCCTGGAGAAGACTGCAAACCAGACTGTCTTGCCTCTACAGTAAAACATGGGGGTGGATCAGTGATGATCTAGGGTTGTTTCAGTATGGGTGGAACAGGGCAAATGCAATTGTATGAAGGGCGAATGAATCAGGTCATGTACAGGGCTACTCTTGAAGTGTTCTTCCATCAGCTGGAAAACACTTTCCTGCCTTGAATGACTTCATTTTCCAACAAGACAATGCCCCTTGCCACACAGCAAAGTCAGTTAAAACCTGGATGGAGAAGCAGGACATTCGAACCATGCCTTGAATTCCTCCATCACCAAATCTAAATCCAATTGAAAACGTGTGGAAAATCATCAAACGCAAAATAGAGAACCACAAGCCCAAATCAAAGCAACTTTGTTTGAATTTGTGTATCATGGGATGGGCTGCTGTAACAATGTCAGAATCTGGTGGAGAGCATGCCAAGATGCATGGCTGCAGTCATCAGAAACAATGGTTATGCTGTCACATGATACACCCCTGTGTGTATCATGTGACTAAAACAGACAGAAAAGAAAACATGGAATGCCTAACAGCACTGTTTTTGGCAGTACAATGCCATAGCTATTGATGGAAGAACTTGTGAACAAAGTGATTTTGGTCATTATCAAGAAAACTATGGAAAATTACTAGATATCAGCTCTTAACTTAAACTCTTATGAGCTATTTTTGTTATCATTATATTTGTTCAAACAAATGTACCTTTAGTTGTACCAGGCATTCAAATGAACAAGAAATTGAAGAAAACAAGGGCGGTTTATTAATTTTTTCCATGACTGTATATACCGTCACCTAGGCAGTTTCATGCTTTTCATGAAAACATACTTTTATTCATGTACTAAATACCAGCCATTTCCAGCTAGAATAGTCTTTCACCACAATAACAATGTCTAGACTAAATTTCTGATTCATTTAATATTATCTTCATTGAAAAAAAATACTGCTTTTCTTTGAAAAATAAGGACATTTCTAAGTGACCCCAAATTTCTGAATGCATTTCACTGCACATTATATTGTGTATAGCTGTGCTTGTGATAAAGGTCTTGAATCTTGAAGCTAAAAATGTACCATAATGTTGAGATAGAGTTTGGATTAAAACAAAGATAAGATTTATCCTCTATGGGTTTTAATTGTGGTGAAAATGCAGATCCTCCATTTTTAGTGCATCATTTAATTCAATACTCAATTCAACTCTGCAGTTAGAAAACAGTGTTGAACAAATGACTTTAAAATTGCACATCTAAAAATACTGAACTTTATTGATTTCTGAATAACAACAGATCTACAGACATGGCTTGAGGAGTCACACTTTATTTACAAAAATACTGAGAACCAAACAGCCGAGGGCGAGAAAGTGTGATGGCAGATACGTTTAGTGATTTTTATTGCTAGTGAACAGCAGCTAAAGGCTCCTGGTTGCATATATCAGGATGTTGCTGGGAAACTGCAGGGTAAACCTTAGCGTTACTGGCTTCTTCTGAGCTACAACCTTCGCCACGGTGTGTGCTGCTTCATCAGGCGCGTGTCCGAGATGATTGCAGTTTGGTTGCTGAGCAGTGGCAGGCCGAGTGCATCTACTTTCTGCGGCGGGCAGCAGCTCCCTTCTTGCTGCTGTAATACAAAAAAATATGGAAACATGTCAGAACTCTGGCTTGTGTTTAGCAGTTGTTGTTCACCAGTTCAGATTACTAGGACACAGCTTGATGCCTTGCTCAAAGAGCAAGCAGTAGTAGTCAGGTAAAAGCAAAGCAGGAAAAAAATCTAATTAAGAGTTAAATAGATCCACAAGAGGTGCAACACACAGTTTAGTGTTCATAAAGGTAAGTTATTACCTTAATGTTAGCTAAGAAGATAACATCTGAACCCTGATTTTGTGCTGTCGACATCATTCTAACACCAAAGCTCAATCTGATTAATACACTGTCTCTTTGCACACAATAGTTGTTTTTATATTTATCTGAATGTGCAAAGTTTTCATGTGGCTAAAGCTCTTTCATTTAGTATTTTCATGCAACAATCAATTACAAACATAAATGAAAGATGACAGTTCATTTTATCTGTTACAGCAGAATAAGGTATGAAAAACTGGAAAGAATTATTAGGCTGTTCATATTTAAGAATTTTTCCATAACACTAAATAATTAGACAAGTTAAACAATTAATTAAAAAAAACTTGTCATTCGGGGAAAACAACATAAAACAAAAATGAGAGAAATGCAAAATCTTCTAGACAATGCGTCACACATTTGTGTTGACATGCAGAACTCTGTCATGCATCACTTACCTGCTTGGGCTGAATTACTCTCATCCAGCAGCCATGAACCAAATATGAACATCTTTTACTTGTACTTAATGGATTTATCACACAATGAACTGAGGGGGTGAGTATGAAAAAAAGACCTGAGTTCCCTGAAAAAGGATGCTCCACTTTGGCTCAAAATTGTATTTTGTTTGTAGCCGTGTTTGTGAGTATCTCTATTAGGCTGATATATCATGAAAATTCCTTGAATTCAAAGCTAGCCTATTTCTTGAAATTCTTGGCCAGCTGTTCTTACTTATATTGGCGAGTCAAACTGCTTAAAGCTTTATCCATCCTTTTTCAGAGAATGTCTCTCACATACTAACACTGGACGATCAGGAGCCTTACATTTACATGTAAATGTAAATTCTGTGTTAAAAAGGAAACAGAGAAAAAATACAAACTATATTTGATTCATTAGAGAAGAAACACAGAAACTACAAATTATGGAGCCCCTCCGGTGCATGTAGCAGCAAAATTATTGCTGTAGAAATCTGTGTGAAGAGATTGCTAACTAAAACTAACACATTAGCACTCTAATTACCTGTGTGCACAAATGAATAAATTATTAACTCCAATCATTATTTTTTTTCCTTGCATTTCTAAAACCTTTCTGTGTAGTTAGACTATCTGATCACACAAATGCTGACATTTTTTGTCTACCATGTGAACCAGGGAGGGGCTCTGTAAAGAGGAACACAATTAGCAGCTTTATTTATTTCTTTATTTATTGTTTTGGGATAACTCACATATTAACAGCAGATTCAGGTTTTGGTCAAATTTTGGACTTTTTTTTTGTTCCAAATAACTAGTTTCCTAGTGAGACTAAGTTCTTAAAGTTAGAAGACAAAAAGCTAATATTATAGCAAATGCACTAGTATTAGCTGTAAACACAGCAGCTGTGCTCCATTTTGTGGATTAGCTAATGAACTTAATGAACACCACTACACACTGTTAGCTGCAGCTTTAACAGCTACTTCATTACTCTGCTAAACCTTCAATGACATTAGACTTTCTTCAAAGTAAACAGGTGAACTTTTGGCTTGTTAGCTTATGATAACATTTTAATGGATAACACTCTAACTTACTGATGGAATAAATGTACATATTATTTCCAAATACCTGATGGCATAACATTTTTAATGACAAACTGCTGCTGTTGTGTATTTTCTGAGGTGAACCCAACTTGTCTGTCGGCCGTTTGGCTCGATGCTGACTTCCAGACAGTTTGGCCCGTGTCTGGGCTGGATTCAGGCCTGGTGGTGTTAGTAGGGTTTTGGTCTGTTTATGGCTTTTTAAAAAAATAATTTGACACCAAAAGGTGACAAATACACTACCGTTCAAAAGTTTGGGGTCACCCAGACAATTTCATGTTTTCCATGAAAACTCACACTTTTATTCATGAGCTAACATAACTGGACAAGGGTTTTCTAATCATCAGTTAGCCTTTCAACACCATTAGCTAACACAATGTAGCATTAGAACACAGGAGTGATGGTTGCTGGAAATGTTCCTCTGTACTCCTATGGAGATATTCCATTACAAATCAGCCATTTCCAGCTAGAATAGTCATTTACCACATTAACAATGTCTAAACTGTATTTCTGATTCATTTAATGTAATCTTCATTGAAAAAAAAAGCTTTTCTTTCAAAAATAAGGACATTTCTAAGTGACCCCAAACAGTAGTGTAGCTTGATGTCTAATCCATCAGCAGCTAGAAGACACATAAATGTAGCAGTTGTTTGCCATAAACTGCCATTAACTGTCCCCACTGCTAGGACAGTTATGTCTTCCTGAGGGGAGAGTGTGATGTTTACCCTGACAACAGCTGGAGTTAAATGAAGTTATGTTTTGTACTTACTGCTTCTGCAACTCATCAATCCGATTCCTGTACGTGAGCACCTGAAAAACGACACAGCAGCAGCTTTAACATGCAGCAGGACACGTTTACCTCTGAGGGGACCAACTCCCTTCTTTTCTTCCTCTTAGCAGGCTCCGTGGACTGAAAGCTGCTAGCATCATGGAAAACTCATGCCTTCGATCATATATTTTGATCGTAATGTTCCTCAAATCAGGGGTGTATGTTGACCTCACAACAGATTTCCATTACCTCTCAGGTCAAGCAGTTGTTAAGGATGACATTATGATCACTGCTTCATTAAGATGACTGTTGTGGTTTCTCAAGAAGAAACAAAGACATTAAGGAGGGCTTTGGTCTTGGCTTTGATCTTGGTTTTGGTCTTGGCTTTGGTTTTGGCATGAGTCTGAAACCTCAACAGGCTCTTACTTACCTGTTTGACCGCATACGCACCCACCTGACTGAGGCTCTGTGATGTTAAATCTGAGCTTCTCAGTCACACCACCTTTACATCTACTTTAGATCATTTATCTATCCACAACTGAAAAGTTTCATTCTAAAATGACATCACTTGAGCATAAGCTATGAGTGGACCTTGATGAAATGTTGCCACATTTTTGTTGTGTTAAAAAAAAAAAAAAACAATATACAGACTTGAATAGTAGTAGAGGACAATTAATACACAGAGTGTTTTTCTCAGTATTCGTTTTGTCTGAATGTCGGAGGATTGAAACACTGTGTTTATAAACTGAATTTACGTTATTTGCTTTACAGTATGGGGTAACAACTACTGAATTTCTATTGAAATCAGGTACTTTTCGACATATTAAGACTTTACAACTACAGCAAAAAAGGAAACATCTTTTCATTATAATAGAAACTTTGTCTACGTAACAAGAAAAAATATCTATATTTGTCATTTCTAGTTTTCTAAAGGAAAATTTCTTCTCATTAATTAAATACTAAGGCACTTTTTTATAAGTGAATATTAGATGTTTTTGTTTTAATTCTTACCTTGGAGGCTCAGTTTTCAGTTTTGTCAGTATTTCAAGTCATTAACTAAATTTTAATCCTGAGCCCACAGTGAGGAGTTTTTGGTTTAATTCTTGTAGCTGTAGTGCCCCTTAAAATGATGAAAAGCAATTTTAAAATGGTTTAAGTGAACAGATGTCATCTTTGAAACAAACTTTTCGCTTGTTTTTTTTTTTTCTGTAGTTTGCTGTCCTGTCTTTGGCCGATTCCAGTGCTCTGGTTCTCCAACTTTCCTTCATGCTAACATGCAGCGAACCTGAAGTCAGCAGGCAGAACGCTACTCCGCTCTACTACTTACAATTTACTGAGCTCCTCCACTCTCTTACGCAGGGTTGTAACCTGGAGAAAGAGTACATTGAGGTTTCAAATCCAGAGGTGGAGAGCGATTCACCTCAGGACACCAGCAACAGCATAGCTGGTACAATTGAGAAACCTATGGATTTTACTTTTTTTTGCCGTTGGAATTCTCAAATTTACCTTGCGTTATTTAATATGAGCTAGTCAAATGTAGTTTCACTGAGCTAAAAATTTTTTAAAGGAAAAAACAGTAAAAACACATTAATCTTAAACAACAGGTCAAGCAGATAGAAATACAAACTTATGGAAATACAGGAAGAGGAGGTGCATACCATGGAGTTTTTACAAAAAACTGTAAATAAAATCACAGAAAAAAAATCTATATTTTCTCTGCAGTATCAAATTTTTAATTCAGAACTATTAGGATCAAAATGTCAGATGAGCAATCTCATGAACAAGCATATTTCTCAGAGTTACGTACTTAAAAAATTTGCCTGTCATTGAACCAAATAATTAGTTACAATTTGATTCATAATTATGTTAGTTTGTCCAATTACTTTTGGTCCCTTAAAAAGATGGAGGGTACAAATAAAGTGTGTTGTACTTCCTTCACCGTTCACCTGATTTGGATGTAAATACCCTCAAATTAAAGCTGAAAGTTTGCACTTAAAGCACATCTTGATTATTTTATTTCAACCATCATGATGGTGTACAGAGCTGAAATGCTGAAAATTGTGTCAGTGTCCAAATATCTATGGACCTGACTGTATATATACTGCATTCACATGTTCAAATGACAACACCCTCTACCAGTTGCAGTAACTTTAATTCCTGCCAGTCAGAAGCAAATGTCACAAACTCTGCAGAGGGATGAGGTCAGGGTGGACAAAACCTTAGTACCGTGACCATGTTTGTCACCTAAGTAGTTATTATTGTATTATTATGTTCAAGAAGGGAAAGAATTTAACAGTATCTGTTAAGTGACTAATATCTTCCTCATGACCCTTCTCCATATCACTTGGCTTAACATGGGATCGTAAACTTAAGAAGGTTGAGAACGTTTTTGCTTAAGGATACCAAACAGTGAAAGTCACTGTGACGTGAACCCAACATGGACAAAGTCTCACCTCATACTTCTGCCTCTTCAGTCTCTCCATGTGGTCGAACTTCTCAGACTCCAGCTGGGTCATCCATTCATGCAGCTCATTGATCTTATCCCTGCAGGAGACACAAGGACATGGTTGAAAAAATTGCTTCAAACAGAAAGACTGATGGTCTAAGAGAGGAGGATTTGTGTCCTATAATGCTTTAAATTACAGTCAAATTTTTGGACACAAGTCCAGGTGAAGATCTCATGAACGTGGTTATGAAAAAGGGGCCACAGTGACAAATTCAAAATCTGAATCTTATTTTACTACTTTTGTTACTTAGATCCACGTGATAATTCATAGTTTAGACTTCAATTTTGTTTGACAACGTAGAAAATAACAGAAACTGGTACTGTATGTTTAAGACTAACTTCTAAACACTGAGGCCTTTAAGAAATGAATATGAATTCCCAGAGACCAGTGTGTGCTAAAGTGCTGAGTCGTACTTCAGCTTGTCTTCGTTCAGATGGTCAATGTTGAGCTGTTTGCGTCTGGCGGCCAAGATCTTCTTCTTCTTCTCTCTCTCAGTCTCTTTCTTTCCTCCTCTCTTCTGGTCAGCCTGTTTAGTACACATACAGATGTGCAGATATAGGTTATCTACTTTAAAGTACTACTGCTACTGATAGTATTAGAATGTGTGTGTGTGTGTGTGCATGCATACGTATACTACTGTTCAAACGTTTGGGGTCATCCAGACAATTTCATGTTTTCCACTAAAACTCACACTTTTGTTCATGTGCTAACATAAGTGCACAAGGGTTTTCTAATCATCAATTAGCCTTTCAACACCATTAGCTAACACAATGTACTAGTAGAACACAGGAGAAATGGTTGCTGTAAATGGTTCTCTGTAACCCTATGTGTCAAAGGGGAACAGAGGCCATTAAAAATCAGCTGTTTCCAGCTAGAATAGTCATTTACCACATTAACAATGTCTAGACTGTATTTCTGATTCATTTAATGTTATCATTATCGAAAAAATGCTTTTCTTTCAAAAACAAGGACATTTTTAAGTGACCTCAAACTTTTGCACGGAAGTGTAGTTTGGACGTGGACATGTGTGTGTGTGTGTGTGTGTGTGTGTGCGTGCGTGTGTGTGTGTGTGTGTGCGTGTGTGTGTACTGACTCTCTGCAGGTGACTGCTGTAGTTGGAGCCCATGTTGGAGAGAGCAGACTTCTTCTTAGCCTCTTCATCTGCCTTCTTCTTAGCATCAGCCTCCTCCTTGATCCGCCTCTCCTCCTATATTCACAAGAAACCCCTCAGAGTGAGACATCTCCTTCAGTTCCCGGGACTCAAAGTAACAAACGAAGTGCACCAGGAGATTCAACACACATTGAAAATGTGAAAATGAAAGGATAAATGAAGATACAAATGATGATATAAATTATCAATCAAGATACATGTGAAAGCTCATTTGAGGATTAGACTCTTTTCCTTCGCTTCATAACAATTAGCTATAAAATGAAACGTCTGTTTTAAGAATGTGACAAAACCACAAACCTCACGTCTGGCCTGGCGCTCCTTCTCCTTCTCAGCACGGACCCTCTGCTGCTCGGCCCTCTCAGCACGACGCTTCTCCTGCAGAACGGCAACAAACAAAGGGTTAAAACTGTTTCCACACGGCTTCATCACTACACTCTACACACTGAGGGGAAAAAACAACTCTGAACTCCAGAGGAGAGGGAAAAGTGTCTCTCTGTTGCACAGCCCTCAAGGATGTCAGTGTCAGGTTTTTATCTTTGGTTCATTCTATTTAGCTTCAGGATTTACAGTGGTGTTAAACTCCTGACAAAAAGCTGTTTTTAAAGGTATGAGAGCTTTAAGGAAGCCTTTATTTTAAAGAGTTCATCATCATACACAGCTCATAAGCATTTGTTTCATATTACTATTCATATTTTAAAATATTATTTTATTGCTGTCATGATTAATTCTACACCATGTTATTCCCTTTGTGTCCTTATTACTCTGTCAAGGAATGTGGTGGAGTTATGTGATGTTGGTTTGTCTGTTTGTCTGTCTGTTAGCAACATTAGTCAAAAACAAACTAATGGATTTGGAGGAAATTTTCAGGGAAGGTCATGGCATCACTGTAACTATGACTACAAGTGAACACTACGTCAGCTGCCTGCTGACGATCACATGATTGCGATCCTACTACAAATCAACCGCTATGTACCACGAATTTTGTAACCCTTTGATGCGTAGTGTCGGTCAGGAGATACACAGTTTCCATTGGATTTGGGTCACTTTTGACCCATGTTGCGCAAAGGGTTAAAGATTTCATCTGTCGGAAATCATACGACGACTGAGCAGCCTTGGCAGAGTATTGCACTCTCTGAGTGCTTTTCTTGTTGTTAATTTATTGGTTTTATCATTGATTTTACACACTCCCCCCCACCCCCACCCCCATGCCCCCTCTCTGCTTGTCCTTCCTTTGAGCTGTTATATTACCAGCTTTCATTCATTAATTCATCTGTAAAACAATTTGAATCCCTTTAACATGTATCAAAGGTGCCATGCAAACAAAGTTTCATTGAATTTCTGAATAAAGATCTGGTATGAAAGGAGTTCTACTTCTAAATATTGTTAGATAAAATCATTCACGTGCTACACAGTGGCTCAGTAGTTGGCATTGTTGAATTACAGCTAGAATATCCCCGGTTTGCGTCCTTCCTGGGATATTTCTGCACGGAGTTTGCATGTTCTCCCTATGCATGCAGGAGTATTTTGGATTCCTCCCACAATCCAAAAACATTCTCATGTTGATTGATGATTCTAAATTGTCCGTAGGTGTGAATGTGAGTGTGATTATTTGTCGCTATATGAAGCGCTATGATAAACTTTTGACCTGTCCAGGGTAATAATGGATGGATGGAAACTTATTCACTTTGGGAAGAAGATATGAATAAATTTTAATTTCATTCAGTAATTTCAGAACTTACAATCCTCTCCTTGAGCGCAATCAGCTCCTCTTCCTCCTTCTTCCTGTGCTCAAAGTGAGCATCGATCAGGGCCTGCAGCTCAATCAGATCCTTGTTCTGACGTTTCTTCTGGATGTCCTGCAGGGTGGAATAAACAGAAAGAGGACTCAGCCAGGCAGAGAAACACCACAGATCAACAGAAACCCTTTCTGTCCTCACTTCAGATTTACTTACATCAAAGTCCACTTTCTCACCATCGGGGATCTTTGGAGCGCTGGGCCTGCAGGAAAGTGTTGGGGTCTTGAGTGCACTGGCACATTGCTGATTAAAATGTTGCTTTTGTTTTGTCAACTAAATGGCTCAGAACAAAATGTCTATAAAAATCACTAAAAGTCCAACTACATGAAAAGGAAACTTACTTGAACTTTGGCTTCTCCTCTGCAGGTTAAGAAATGAAGAAGGGATGAGTACATGTCATTGGGTTAGAAAACAGAACAGATTGTTTAAATTCTCTCAGGCATTACATGGATTAAACTTTAGGGTTTGGTGTCTATAGGTCAAATTAAATTCATTCAAAAGGGTTAGACCAACGGTCAAGTATGAGCAAACATCTATACACAGGTGTATTAAGAACAGAACCAAAGAGTTTAAGGGATTATTAAGTTATGTGAACATCAGAGAACAATCTAGCCTTGAGTGCAGTTACAGTAAATCTGAATTGTTAACACAGTGCTGTAATGTTACAAAAAATGACGTCAGTGTCTTCATATTGCTTTAGTGTTCAGCTTCAGAGGTTTTAATTTGTCCAGCATCTTTTTTGATCATCGTGCACCATACCTACAGTATGTGTCATAGGTTTTTTTTGGTTGTTTTTTTTGGCTTGACCCCCAAAAGTATTGGACACAAGCAAGACAAAAGTCATTTTCCATTTTCCTTGTCTTCTTTTAACCCAGATTCTGGCAGCTCCATGCCATGCAGATGATGAGTGGCATAGCCGGAGGGTAAAGGTGGGGTCGCTGTGCAGTGAAGCATGTGTTAGCAATACATATTCTTTCACCCTTCTTCTCCACTAGCAGTTTCAATTTTTCTCTAAACTCCTTCAGTAAGCATTTCAATAGTGTGTTTTCTACAAATTTGGATGTTGACTGCTTAGTGCTGATTGGGCAACGCTCCTGGGTTTTGACAGCAAGATAAAATTTGGACAAACAGCAGGCATTCCCTGAGAACAGATGTCAGACCTGTACACTGGAGTCCTTCCAAAACCAGAAAAACAGATTTCAGATTTATCAGAAGTTTTTAAATCAACGTACCTTCCTCTTCAATGGCCTCTGCATGCAGCAAGCATCGAAAACAAAAGCAGAATAGACAACAATGTTAGCAGGCGCACTGGACCAGCAAACTGTACATTCAAACAGCTGAACACATTCAAACTAAGGCAGACAGCTGATCTGCTGCAGCTTAGCACATGTAAATTCTCAAATATTGCCAAATATCAAATATTAGCAGCCAGCATGAACTAATAAAAGGCTAGTTATTTAGTTAAAACAATGACAATATGTGGAATTGCCTGCATATCAGTAGCTAAAATGATTGTTTTCTATCTGTACGACAGTTATTAATTAATTTATTTTAATTTTATTGGAAGAAAACAGGGACACTGCTTTAAAAAAACAAAGGCTTGTCAATATAATCATGAGCTTACTTAAAAGTGTTCTGCAGTTGAGATAATTCAGAGGCAATATTTCGGCAGTGTTTGAGAATTTACAGGTAGTTGCGTAAAGCCTTGGCTTGTCGAAGCCACAGTTTCCCATTTAAACAGCTCAACACAGAATGATCCTGTTAACATTTAACCCTGCATTCACATGCCATTGGATGGTTCAGAAACTAACATCATATGGAGGTTTGGAATTTAAAACAAAGTGTCATTATTTGTTTTTGTCTTTTCAAAAAAGGCATGTGAAGGCAACACTATTTTGGAGCTTGAACATATTACCAGACAGGACAGTGGCTAAGTTTAAAAAAAGATGAAAACTCAGACACCATCATCTTTTTATTATAAATGTTTTTTTTTCATGCTCTCCAGCAAATGTTATCAATCTGATGTTTACCTTCATCAGATATCGAAATCATGAAAAAGCAAACATATACAGCAAGTACAAGTACTTGAAGTGAATGTGGTGCAGCAGGATAAGTAGCGTTAGACTGATAAAAGAGGCCAATAGTTGTCTTTTCTTTCATTTTTTAGCAGTTAATAATACCTTTATAAAACAGTTCTCGTGTTTGCAGTAGAACACTTTGTCCTCAGTTTAGCATACAGCAAGCAAGGCTAAGGAGCTAATTATACACCAGCGCTCACTTATTTTATTTTTATTTATTTATCTACTTTGTTGGTTTCTAAGTTGACTCAAGGATTTGAAACATTATTTCCACTTGTATTTAATGGAAGAAAGAAAGGAATTCATGAATTTTTACAAGCTTCTGATGTGGGGATGGTTCTGGTTATTTCTATCACCTCAAAGAAACTTTAATTCAAAAATATCAGCCTGCTAATATCAGTCATATCAGAACTGTAGAATGCTTTGGGTAAGATCATTTCGGCAGGTTATATTTCTGTAAAAGGTCTTCACGTCCAACTTGCGCCCTTTAAGTGCTGTTTTCGACTTTGTCCAGAGGTGAAAGGAAGGCAGTGTTAGCATTAGCAGACATGGTGGACATGTATGCGAGTCAGGATTAGTGGGGTCCGTCTGTTTGGCTGTAGCTGGAGCGCACCTGACGCCTGGGAAAGGATAATAAAATACCCCTTTCCCCCCTTCATGCCACATACCTTCAGGCTCAGGCTCTTGCTCTGGCTCTGGTTCTGGTTCTGGCTCTGGTTCTACCACTGGTTCTGGTTCTGGTTCAGGCTCTGGCTCTGGCTCTGGCTCAGGGGCCGCCTCAGGGGCCACCTCTACTTCCTCTACTACCTCCTCTTCTACAGCTATACAACATGCAGCGAGTCACCAAGGGAGAGGAAGGGTGGTGAGAGGGTTAATGGAAGCAGGAGACAGTGAAAAGGGAAAGAAGTGGTTGGGATGAGTAGGTGAGAGGGAGATGTGAGATTTGAGGAGGTTTATGGCCAGGCAGTTTGGAAGAACTGCCAGCAGATGGTGCTAAAGCAGGTGAAATAGCAAGCAGTTACAAGAAGGAAAAGATCAGTCATTGATGGATGAAATGTGATTGCTTCCTGGATGTACCTGCACTACAACTTGGTGTAGTTGAAGACAGAAAGAGACAATCAACATTTTTTCCCTGTGCCTTTCCATTCGTCTCAGCTACTGTTAGTATTAACCAGCATGCCACAAAAAGTGCATGTGGAGGTAAGAACACACGTCTTTAGAAGTGACTGAAAAATTAGTATCAATGGTGTAAAACTTGTCATCTGAAGTCTGCAGGTTGTGTCTTACCATCGTATTCTTCACGTCCGTCCGAGAAAGAAAGGAGCAGAAGAACATTATCAAAAGATCCCATTTGTACCCATTTTGACAGAATATAAATGCAAAATGTGGGTACACTGGGGATCCATGCTAAGCATACACAAACAGTCCTCATGAGCAGATCAGAGTTTACAGGCAGGACTTTGACATCACTTGTGTCCTGCTCAGGAGGACTGCACAGTGCAGATGATCATGCAGAGCTGCAGGTCTCTGCCGGCAGGTCAGTGCAGCTGAAATATATTTTTATAGCTTTAGATTTGAATGTCACTCAGCACATTTGACACTGTCCTGTTGTCAGAGTGGGTGCCTGCAACCATGCTACAGCGAGAGGACAACATATGTGCAGATTTGCTTGAAAGAGACAGCGTTATTGCACAACTTGAATCTGGAGGAGTCAAGCCAAACCTGCAAACATACGAATTTGTCCAGAGCAAATACATCTCTATAGAGGGATGGAAAGTCAGTTAGGCAAGATTCAAAAATAATCGTGGGATTTAGCATGGAACTCCCGACTGCACCTGGACCTAATCTTTGGGATTTAACTTTGATTTTTTTTTTTTTTTGTTTTGTTTAAATAGGGAAAATTGCGGTACTTACCCTCAACTCCACTGCAAGACAGAAAATAAAAATGATTAGAATTTAAGCCTCTCATTAAAACTGAGTAAGAGAATTTGTGCTTGACAGTGGAAACAGTAGTCTGACAAAATAATGGAGCACAAGCTGTGCATATTAGAATTTTCCACAGATTTCATCTGTGTAGAATCCAACATAGAAATGCAGTTGGTATCATTTTGACAAACAAAAAGGTCGCACGTGGACCTTGGGTTAAATGTATTTTGTCAAACTACTTTAAAAAGGGTTAAAGGTTTTGAATTAGTGTATGAAAATGTGAATTAACTTACACATCCTCTGTGTCAGACATGGTGACAGTGGACTTTGCAACCTGGAATCAAGAGAAAACACAGGAACTTCAAGTCTGCCTGTAAAGAGTGAATGTCCAGCTGGCTGTATTTATAGCTCAGGATTATGTTGCAGATGTCTTAAATGTGTGCTGTTGGCCCCACCCTGACCCAACCCCACCCTGCTTTCCTCCACATTTTTATCCCCCACCTCATCAAACTAAAATAATCTTTATGTAGATTATTTCTGAAATCATTAGTTCCTCATCAGTTGACATGTTTTGTAGAGTATTTGAACCATTCCCAAGGTTTTTCACATACTTCAGTTTATAATTAGCGTTAGATTTTGGACTGAAATTTGAGCCTCAGTCCTGAATCTGCTTCTCTTGTGTTAAGTGAGGAGGAAGCCAAACTTAGATTTATGCTAACTGTCTGTTTTCTGCTGCTGAGAGAATAGATCTAGGTTGCAAAAAATAAACCCCCCACCCCCAAAAAACCAAGGATAGTGTTAAAGATCAATCTCCCGTATCTGTTTGATATCAAATGGATGTACTCTTCTTCTCTTAAGGAACTCACTGCTCCATTTCTTAACAGCTTCTATCAAATTCTGTTATATGTAAAATCAGCCTCTGCAAATGATCCTGTCAGTATTCAGTTGTAAAATTCCAGACTGGATGTAATATCCTAACTCTGCAATGATAAACAAATGTGACCCCTACATAATTAAATCTGTCAGTGATTAGATTTCAGATTTAGTTGCCCATTAGCTGGATTAGCCACCATGAAGGCATCCAGACATCACAACTATTTCCAAAAGACAGCTGCACAGGTCCCAGATCCAGTTTCCATGGACCCAACGTTAAAGATTGGGTTCCTTCCCCTGGACCACTACCCATAATTCCACCTTCATTTCCTTATCTGGCTGTCCTTCTCTCACATGGCTCCTTCAATCATCTTCCTGAGGCTCCCTGTCGACTGAAGCCACTTTGCTCAAGAATTAAAATAAACTCTGAAAGGCAGCCATGAAGGTTATAGGTCCAGTGCCTGGCTTCTGGGAATTTGTTCTTTGAATCTTGTAAATTCCAAACTCAGTGTGTTTACACCACTATGAAATAACAGTAGTCAGAATAAACACTCCACATTTAGATGGTTCCTTTAAACCAGGCTTAAGATTCTGAACTCAGGATGGTAAAGTGTCTCAAGCTAGCTGTGCTTTAATGTACACAGGTGCAACACACATTCAAAACTTCACTAACGCGTATCGACAAAATTTCAAGTATAAACCAAGAAAACCTGCAATCTAAAAAAAGAGCAATGCCCCTGACTTCAAATACCAAAAACAACAACAGGATGCTTTGCCGCAATTCTTACGGTGTTGCATAACTCATTAGTATCATCTTCTGTCTCCTGAAGCGGAAAGCTGCTTCAAAGGCTTTAAGCCATCTGTAAATCCCTCAGGTATGAACCTCCGCTGGGTCACTGGATTCAAACCAAATCTCCACAGAAACAACAACAAAGTCCAGCTGCATGTCTGGCAAGAACCCAAAGAACTTTGGCACCTCTCAAATTTTGTATTTAAACATCAGCTGACAATTTACATGGTTATAAACTGCAAAAAGACTTCAATTTTGTTTGCTTATTTTAGAAGTATAGAGATATTGCAAGGTACCACAAACTCATTGCTTCTCAGCTTCTCAGGTACTCAGCTGCAATCAAACACTAAATTTCCTTCACAGAGTTCAAACACCAAAGATCACAGTGTAGGCTTCCAATGGAGGCCTGTTTTCTCTGTGATTCACTGACCCAACTGTTCCCTTCCCGCCCCTGACATTGGCAACAGCCTCTGCTAGTCGTGGCAGTGATTTTAACACTTGTGGACTCAGCTGTCCTCAGTTTGGGTGATGTTTTGGGACAATGTACTTGAGCTTCCTCTCTATCATTCACTCTCTCATTCTCTCCCCTTCTTCCTTACCTCAGAAAAGCTGAAAGAAGCGAGCTCCTGCTGGCCAAGACAGGCTGTAAGGTTCTGCAAACTTACCGCGCTGATTATGTCCTTCTGTTATAGTGATATTCGATCCGCTCTGCGTCCCTATTGGCTGAAAAGCTGGCTCGGAGGCGAGGTCGTCCCTGTGGTGGGGCAGGGTCCACATCCTCAGTCCCCCCCTCTCCCTTTGCTGGCACTCAATAAGGAGATGGAAGGGTCGAGCACTAAGGAGGGAGGCTCAAGTTTGGAGAAAGGAACAGCCAAGATGCCCCCAGGATGCTATTCTGGGGCTGCTGCATTAGGCAAGCAAATTTCATCTGAGACTGAGAGGAGAGTTGGACGTCAGGGGAGCGAGGCAGGTGGTGCTTCTGAACCTCTTACAGAAGTCTGCAACACATAAACATAATGTATAGCATGACCAAAGGGGGGCAAGTACCTGAATAATTTCTCTGTCCAAGCTATAAATCCAGCTTGTTGAACCAGCTCTTGTTTGCATGTTTGAATTTGTTTGTCTAAGATTCCCCAGTTTGCAAGAAATCTTCAAAAGAACATTAGTTATACCCACGCAGTTTAACTGACTGCAGGCCCTGTAAAATTCAAAGGCACTATTAGGAGACAAACGTACTTAAAAAACAGAAAAACGTTTTACCATCTGGCTGGCCCACGGGAGTTCCTAAATGGACGACAAGTTTAAGAGAAAAAATACTCTGAAATTCAAGGTAATAAATGTTTAAATATGTACTTCTCCAGATAATTTGTTACACATGTCGAAACACATATACCTTACCTTCCCTTCTAATCTGATTCAGTCATAAAAGTATAAACTCATAAGTCTCTTTTAGTTATGTCATACAAAGTTGTCTGCTTACAGTGACATTTCGGTAAGTCAAGTTGCATTGAATTGAGCTACCTTTAATTTATTTGACAGTGAATAAGTGACTGCGATTGTAAACTTTTTTGATGATTTTGGCGATTTTGTCTAAGAAATAACTGCTTATCTAATGGAAATCCTCTGCAGGATCACTTCGATCTGTTATAAATGTCTTTCTGTTTAACTGTCAGGTCCAAACAAGTTACAGCTTAGGGATCCTGAATGATCCTCTAATTTCCTCCAGGGGGTGCTCCAATGACAAAGTTTAGAAGAGAGACTCTTGGTCACCCACTTGTAAGAGTGTCAAATCATCAATGCTACAGAAACATAAATAGAGAAACCTCAGGCTAAGGACTATATATTTGCTTTGGTTGTTGCTGATTTAAAGTTGAACTCTGACAAACACTAAAAAAACCCCACATAAAACAAGTTTCACTGTCTCGATGAGAAAACTTCATGTAAAATACAGGATTGTCAAAATATTTATATTCTGCCTAAGTCTTGTAGTAGCCTTCAGTTATCAGATCCTCTGTTGTGGAATCAGCTTCTAGTTTGGGTTCAGGAAGGGGACACCCTCTCTACTTTCAAGATTAGGCTTAAGACTTTCGGCTTAGATAAAGCTTATAGTTATGGCTGCTCAGGTGACCCTGAATCGTCTCTTAATTATGCTGCTATAGGTTTAGACTGCTGGAGGACTCCCATGATGCACTGAGCATCTCTACTCTCTCTCTCTCTCTCTCTCTCTCTCTCCTTACAAATATCTGTCACCATTTCATGTCACTAACTTTGTGTCTTTTCTCTCATAGTTTCCGTTTTGTCCATTCTGGCAAGTTTTTATTGTGTTCCTACAGTCAGGTCCATAAATATTTGGACATTGACACAGTATTAAGCATCTGGGCTCTGTACACCACCCCAATGGATTTGAAATGAAACGGTTAAGACGAGCTTTAAGTGCAGACTTTCAGCTTTAATCTTAAGATTTTTACATCCAATTCAGGTGAACGGTGGAGGAATTACAACATTTTAGATGTACCCTTCACCTTTTAAAGGGACCAAGAGTAATTGCAAAAATGAGCATAATCACGAATCAAACTGTCACTTAATAGCTGGTTGTAAATCCTCTGCAGTCAATGACAACCTGAAGTCTGGAACCCATAGACATCACCAGACACTGGGTTTGGTTCCTGGTGATGTTCTGCCAGGCCTCTGCTGCTGCTGCTGCTGTCTTCAGCTGTTGGGACAGATGACCTCCCCTCCTGAATCTGGTCCTGCAGCATGCAGCAGGTCTCTTCTTTGTAACAGGGAATTTTTCCACCAAAGGAAATCCACAAGAAACTGTGGATTCCTTGGGTTAGACTATAATAGTTTTGTAAGGTGTCATCTTAGTATGAGAGCTGCCTTGAGATGACACATGCTATGAACTGGCACTTTATACACTACTGTTCAAAAAACTCTCATGTAAAGGAGCGCTTTGCATTTTGCATCCAGAGTGCATTGCGAAGGGCAGTAACTGATTTGACCAGAAAGTCTGCATGTGGCAGTGTTGCACTTGTTTTGCATGTTATCATATATGCAGCAGACCTGTTTTTTTGCTGTTTTACTGTGTCTATAAAACTGACCAACACATTGACTTATTGAGACATTTTCATGTCCTAAGGCTCATTTTTCCTTACTCTTACCAGGATTTCCAGTTTTGAGTAAACTGACAGACAAATGTCCACACAGTTTTCGAGGACAATGAATGTGACAGTCTAATGTTAAATCTCATTTATAACACAGCTACCATGCACGGAATATTGAAATAAAGCTTCAGTATTCCATTTGGGGTCACTTAGATGTGTCCTTGTTTTTGAAAGAAATAGGGCTGGACATGTTAACGCATTATTATCACGTTAATGTATTAATTAATTAACGCCAACAATTATTTTATTGCGTGTTAATGCAGTTTTTTTATTTTCATTGTTATTATTGTGAAAGTCTGTTGCCCACTGGCTCTGAATACACAGACAGACAAACCATGGATCACAGGAGGGCTGGATGTTGATCAGGATTTGGGATGGGCATCTTCACATCTCACCCAAACTAACAGTGGAGGGAGGCTGGTTGGATGCAGCATGTGGGAGAAGTAGAGATAAACTAAAACAAGACAAGATAACAAATGCTGCAGTGAAGTAGTTAGCTATAGACTGAATTCTGATTAGCATTGTGGAAGACGTCGATCTGAGGAACGTTCTTAGGGTCGTAACGAATGACGGCATGTATGAACCTCTACCTGCATCACTAGCAGGCGACCCACAGGGGCTATAGTCCCCAGCGCATAGACTGTTTCTGCTGCTTCCTGATGAAAGAAAACTGTTGCTGCTGGTTCCTGTTCAGAAAACATAAGAATGCAGATTTATGAATGTTAACTTGCTGTTGCTGAGAAGGTTAACGTTATAATGTTATGATCTGGACTCTGAGGGTAACTTTTTTCTCTAACAAACCAGGTAAAACATTAATGCCGTTGCCGTGGCAAATAGTTTTGGTTTTATTTGATTTGATTACAATAAGGTGAATGTTTAGGTTGAGATTTACAAGAAATGTTTTAACTGCTACTGTGTAAAGGGAATACTTCTGTTAAAAAGCACTTTATTTTTTAAAGTGTTTGTTTATATGACAGTGCTTTTAAAATAAAAATGCAGAATACATTACTTTTAAATTCATTATTAAATTTTTCTCATAATAATGTGATTAATCACAATTAATCACAGAAAAAACATGCAATTAATTGCGATTAAAGATTTTAAACATTGCCCAGCACTAATTTTTTTCAATGAAGATAACATGAAATGAATCAGAAATACAGTCTAGACATTGTTAATGTGGTAAATGAATATTCTAGATGGAAAAGGCTGATTTTTAATAGAATATCTCTATAGGGGTACAGAGGAACATTTCCAGCAACCATCACTCCTGTGTTCTAATGCTACATTGTGTTAGCTAATGGTGTTGAAAGGTGAATTGATGATTCAACAAACCTCTTGCAATAATGTTGGCACTTTAATAAAAGTGTGAGTTTTCATGGAAAACATGAAATTGCCTGGGTGACCCCAAACTTTTGAGGGGTAGTGTAAATAAAACAGAATTCTTTGAAAGTGAATACCCTTACAGTCCCAAGAACTCCCAAAATTTCATTAAAGTCCTGTGAATATGAGCTTGACAGCGCCCCTAAAAACACTTAGAAATTTATGCGAAATTAATCTTTTCTCATTTTTCTGAGCACACTGTGGAGCACCCTGTTGGATCCATACATCCTTGAAAGACCCCTGGGTGGCCCTCAGATCCCACTTTTAGAGCTCTGAGGTCGTGAAACCTAAGGTGCTGTGGCTTGTCGGTGCTGCATCTTGCCTCGCCTCGCTCTCTGTCACGACGACGCTGCTGTCACTGAGCAGCTCACAGGACTCTCAATTTATTTTTGGACTGCCATGGCGCCTGTTCCTTCCATTTGTAGGAAGGGGGGTCGAATTGGGCTCAACATGAACCTGACGTTCTGACACTCCAGGCTGGGACAAGCAGGCAGCAGCCGGCCGGCCGCCCCCCAAGCAGCAGCCGCACAGGTAAACACACCAAAATTACACCTTTTATTCTCCAGATAGAGCAGAGAGAAGCTGTTAACAGTGTTAGGGAGGCAGCTGCTGCTGAATGCAGAACCCCCCACCGCGGCAGGCAGAGGTCTGACGTGTTTGGGGAGCTCAGGGTGTTTTTCCTTGTCCTCAGTGCAACATTAAAGCACCAACAGGGCTGATCTAGTTGTTAACTTTGCACTGTGTCAACTCCCTGTGGCTTTCAAAACACAACCTGCCCTGTCATTTATCTGTCCTGCAATAAGGCATGAGTAAATGATGATCTTGTTTTAGCTTTGACTTATAACCTTCCTGATGTACATATATAAGGAATAAAGTTGTCCTTGTAGAGTTTGATTTTGGACATGGAATATGAATCAGCGATCTTTCCTGTTTTGTCAAGGGGAACCTGCCTGGAGCGATCTGAAAATCAGCAACAAGTTTATACCTGGTAAGTGTTTTCACTGCTTCCTGTGATTGTGCAAAGACTGATAACTTCACAAAACGTAAATGACTTTTTGGGGTGGATTTATTTACTTAAGGAGACCATTGTGGAGTAGCTTGGTTTTTTATTACATGGCTATTATTACTCTTTCCTCTTTTGAACTTACATCCTGAAGGCACTCCAAATACCAAAACTACCAGAGCCTTAAAAGGAGGAGAGAGTATCTCATGTGTCAGGCAGGCAGAAAGTTCAGGGAGGGAGGTGTGTGTGAGGGATGGGGGGGATTCAGGGTCTAAAACACAATCAGCAGTGGCCTACATTTCACTGAGGTGACACAAATAGTAAACTTAGGATATTAAACATTTATTTTTGTAGAGACTTCATATTGTCAGGGATCTTTCAAGCACAACTTGGATCATTGATAGCTGTATAATAAACGTATCTGATTCTTAGTTTCTATTAATAACACTAATGTTTGTGATGTAATGTATATATCTTTTAGACATGAAAAACAAACAAACAAAAAACAGTACAAACTAGTCTCAGTGACAGTTCATTTTAGAGGGCCTCTCCAGTGTCAGCAGGCTGTGATGCCATAAGGTCAGATGCTCTGCATGCATTCACTTTCACCCTTCAGCATGCACACACATATATATGAACAGACACACGCATATATATAAATGTATATGTATATATATGTATATATATATATATATGTATATATATATATATATATGTATATATGTATATATATATATATGTATATATATATATATATATATATATATATATATATATATATATATATATATATATATATACATATATATATATATATATATATATATATATATATATATATATATATATATATATATATATATATATATATTATTGTATGTATGATTTTCTTTACAGTAGCCCCCTTTTGCTTTGATTACTGCTCTGCACACTCTTGTCATTCTCTCCGTGAGCTTCATGAGGTAGTCACCTGAAATGGTTTTCCAACAGTCTTGAAGGAGTTCCCAGAGATGCTGAGCACTTGTTGGCCCTTTTGCCTTCACTCTGTGGTCCATCTCATCCCAAACCAACTGGATTGGGTTTAGGTCAGGTGACTGTGGAGGCCAGGTCATCTGATGCAGCACTCCATCACTCTCCTTCTTGGTCAAATAGCCCCTACACAGCCTGGAGGTGTTTTTGGGGTCATTGTCCTGTTGAAAAATAAATGATGGTCCAACTAAATGCAAACCAGATGGGATGGGATGTCATGTTGCTGCAGGATGCTGTGGTAGCCATGCTGGTTCAGTTTGCCTTCAATTTTAAATAAATCACCTAGTGTCACCAGCAAAGCACCCCCACATCATCACACCTCCTCCTCCATGCTTCACAGTAACTTGTTAACTTGCCATTTCTGAGGCTGGTGACTTGGATGAACTTATCCTCAGCAGCAGAGTGACTCTTGGTCTTCCTTTCCTGGGGTGGTCCTCGTGTAAGCCAGTTTCGTTTGAGTGTTTGATGGCTTTTGCGACTGCACTTGGGAATACATTGAAAGTTTCTGCAACTTTCCGGACTGACTGACCTTCAGTTCTTAAAGTAATGATGGACTGTCGTTTCTCTTTACTTAGCTGATTGGTTCTTGCCATAATATGGATTCTAACAGTTGTCAAATAGGGCTGTTAACTGTGTACCAACCTGACTTCTGCACAACACAACTGATGGTCCCAACCCCATTAAGAAGGCAAGAAATTCTACAGATTAACCTTGACAAGGTACACCTGTGAATTTAAACTTATTTCAGGTGACTACCTCATGAAGCTCATCCAGGGCACGCCAAGAGTGTGCAAAGCAGTAATCAAAGCAAAGGGTGGCTACTTTGAAGAATCTAAAACGTAAAACATGTTTTGACTTATTTCACACTTTTTTGTTTACTACATAATTCCATATGTGTTCATTCATAGTTTTGATGCCTTCAGTGGAATCTACAATGTAAATAGTCATGAAAATAAGGAAAACCCATTGAATGAAAATATGTGTCAAAACTTTTGACTGGTAGTGTAAATAATAAGTAATGATACATACTAGCATCAGGTAAATATGAAAAATGTAGAAATTGAGGTTTAAGATGAGAGATTAAACAAACCAGCCCAGGGCTTCCAGTGCAGAGTGACATCACATCAAATAATAGCCAGATGTCAGTGAAATTAACTAACTTAAATTACCGCCATCAAAACAATTTTCAGCTCATACAATAGACCTATGAATAATTTGTTTATTTTACATGTTAACACTCATATTAAAGAATTTTGGACATATGCTGTGGATGTTTGTGGTCCCAGAATTGCTGGTGATTTTGAACCACTACCATCTGCTCCAGCATTTATTGATTAGGACATATTTTCATTTATTGGGAATGTTGACCTAAAATGTTGTTGTCATATTCGAGCTCCCACAGAGACGGAGGTGATTGACTAGCATCCTCTTTGCCTGTATGCTAAAATTAGGCTGTGCAAAAGCTTCCAGGATCAGCTCTGAAGTGGTAGCATCATCCAGGAAGAGCTCAGCTCAATTCTTTGGGTTGTTTTTTAGCCCACAGTGTTGATCTCTGGCTTTAGTAGACAATACTAACTCATGTATCACCCTAAGCACATCGGTGTGTCGAGCATAGTACACAGGAGTTGTAGCAGTATGAAAATATCTTTAGGGCATTTGACTGATTTTATACTTTCACTTCCAGACTAAATAAAATTGAAAATGAAATAAACTGGAGTTAACAGCTAGTAGAAAATGATTTTAATTTATTCAAGAAAAAGGGGTTACAAGCACATACAGGCAGATATCTCAATAAATTGATATTTAAACTGAACAATGTTTGCAGTAGTACAGAGACACCAGTGGGTTAATGAAAGTATACACAAGAAATACAGTCTAAATGATCAGGTTTATGCATCGTAAAGATTGTTTTTGTAATAGGTTGCAAATCAAAGTCCATTTCATGTACATAGTGGCACAGAGTGAGCCAAATTATGACTTTTTCATGTCCCATCCTACCATCATCATTGTCACTGGGATGAAATGCATTTACAGTTTTTGTATGTATGTCCCTCCCAAGCCCAGATTTTTCAGATTGTTATTTTGCCCATGTGTACGTACAGAATAGTCAGTATAAGAGTGTGATTCATTAATTCTAAATGATTGGAAAATGTAAACATTTTGTATTACAAAAACTTTTATCTGACAGGTGTCCCCAAACACCATATTACAAGGGTCAACAAAATATTAAGAATGATTTACCTAATAACTGCAATGATGAAGAAAATAAACAGTAAAGCTCACAGTCACACATACACATATACACACATACATACACACACACATATATATATATATATATATATATATATATATATATATATATATATATATATATATATATATATACCGTTCACACACACACACACACACACGCAGTATAGCATACTAGAAACAGAACACCAGAAAATGCAAAAACCAAAGAGTGAGTTGGACAAATACAAACCATTTATTGATTGAATCCTTTGGATTTTAGCTGTTGGTTGCATGTGTTCAGCTAAGAGAGTGGAAACATATGATTTATGGCACATAAGTGAAGTACTGAGACTGGAACAGTTGAGGATCTGCTCCTGCTCGTTGTCTTTATCGCCAGTAAATGTTGATGTGAGATCAAGAAGGAGCCTATCTGAGGAAACAGCTTCTCAGTAATCACCATGACCTAAATCTGCAAAACAGACAAAAAGAACATTTAAGATATACAGATGATACAAAGTCCTCCAATTTGCTACTGAGCTATCTTTTTTTTTTAATTCTGGGAAGTTTTCAGGGTTTTAGTCAAAACTAACAACAAAAAATACTTAAGGATTAATCAGCTTAATCAACTAAAAAGCTTTTCCAGCAGAGAAAAACCTTACAAAGACATGTCAACATTTAAAAAATATTTTAAATCTTAATTCAAAATGTATTTATTTCCTTTGTTTAATTTAACTGCTGGTAAGACCTGAAGACCAGGAACCAATATACTTTAATATTATGAGAGGTGTACATATTGGTACTTAACTGTTATGTTTGCTAATAGACCTACATGTTTATAGTTTATGTCTCCATTAGCTTTGACTGTTTTTGACTTGTTCTCCACAGGGTGCAGAAGCACTCATGGCTGTCGCTTACGGTACTGCCAACCAGCCAGGCCTGCTTTCCCAGCAGTACCCTCCCCCTCTGCTGCCCAAGCCTGGAAAGGACAATGTTCGGCTTCAGAAGCTCCTCAAGAGAACTGCTAAGAGAAAGGCGTCTGCTCAGGCATCGCAATCTGCTGCACCTTTCCGCTCCAGCCTTTCCCCTGTGAATGAAGCAAGCCCTGACCTCGAGCACAGTGACCACTCCACACCTCCCAAGACTCCTGAGACAACACCCAGCCTCTACAGCATCCAGCAGCCTCCACGATTCACCGTCAGGCCACTGTATCAACATGTGGCATCACCTTACCCACAGCGTGCAGCTTTTGGCCGGGTAGCTGGGATGTCGCCTCAGACAGTTGAAATCCCTTCATACTCTTACTCGCAGGATGTCACCACAGTTTCTTCGTATTCAGTATCCACTCAGCTTTCTGGAGTCTCAGGAGCAGTGGGGCAAGTCACCCAGCCAGCAGTACTCAAAATATCTCTGCCAGCTTCCTCTGTGTCTGAGGCAACAGTACCAGCTGCTGAATTGAAAAAGCCAGCTGTTAGCACATTTGCTGAAGCTCATGCTGGTCTAAAACCTGCTGCAGCTATAGCAACCCCACTGTCAATACCAACAAGTCCAAGTCTGACACCTTATCCAATGGCAGGAGGTCAACCTATGACTCGGCCTCTCACTGTGTTGACCCCGCTTGTGAAATCCAAAAGCCCACGTCCAACATTTAAAGCAACTGAACCCTCAAGATCACCAAAACCGATGTTTGATGTCCCTCAAATTAGGATGTACACAGCGACCACATCATATTACGAGACATCCAGGACACCACCAGTGTATGACACAGCTGGATTAACTGCTATTGGCAGCATGGTACCTCAAAGTAAAACAGATTTTACTCCAGCATCTGAAGTGAGAAGAGGCACATCACCAACAACTCATCCTTCTTTATTAGGCACAGATCTCCAGAGGAAAACAACATCTTCAGATACTGAAAGAGACAATGCACCAACAGCAGAAGTTAACATAACTCCTACATCAGAAATAAAAAGAGCCACTCCACCAGCTGAAATAAAAAGAGCCACTCCAACATCTGAAATCAAAAGAGGAACTCCAACATCAGAAATCAAAAGAGCCACTCCACCATCTGAAATCAAAAGAGGAACTCCAACATCTGAAATCAAAAGAGCTACTCCAACATCTGAAGTAACTGTTAAAACACCAATTTTTGAGTTCCAAATATCAAGAACTTCAGCAGGTCGGCCTAAAACACCAGCATACCATGTGACCAGGGCTACAACACCTGTCTTTGAAATCTCAAGGCCTAATCCTCTCTTGTTTGCTGTGTCGCCAATCACGGTACAGCCAGAGAGGTCAAGAACACCCCAAACACTTCCTGCTGCAACCAGTTTACCTGCATCCCGAAGTCTAAAGACTACAGAACCTCCTGAAGCAATGCTGAACGGGGACATCCACACAGACATGACATCTGCAGCGAAACCAACACAACAGAATATTACAAAGTCAAAGTCAGAGAATGATCTGACAAAAGGAATGATCCAAACTTCTCCAGTTGGCTCGCAGAGACCTAAATCTCCGACCGCTGTGGCAGTAACAACAGCAGTGACTGGCTATCAGAGGCCAAAGACTCCAACGTATGAGGCATCTCGACTTATGACCACATCACCTGGCTATAAAAGACCAAAGACTCCTACATATGGGGCATCACCTTTAGGTGTATCACCTGTCGCCTTTCAGAGACCTAAAACCCCTACCCAAGTGTCTCAAAAGTCTGCCTATCGTGGATTGACACCAGCTGAATATGCTGCTCATGGCGGAATTAAAACTTTCTCTCCAGCATTTGGTATCATAAGTTCAGTGCCACCAACTCAAGAGGAGGTTAAAACTAAAGAAGAGGTATTAGGAGTAAGCAAAACACCTAGTCAAGAACCAACTGTGAAGGGACAATCATCAGTTGATGTGTCTACAGTCAAAGAAACCCCCAAAGGTGTAGATAAACCCCATCAGAGAGATGAAAAGATTGCTGTCACCCCTTCAATCCCCAAGATTGTTGTTTCACAAGCATCTGACTCATCAGGAACAATGTTATCCAAGGAGACAAGTTCAACACCTGGTAAGGTTGCAAAAAAACAAGCAACAACACTGATTAATGAAATACCAAAGGCCAAATCTCCAACAGCAGAGGGGAACATTTCAGAGAAACATAAGGTGGAAACAGCTGTTCAAGAAACTAAACCAAAGACAAAGACTCCTGAAACCAAACGTCCTCTGCCTAAAGGTGCTGACCAAGATCCCCTGAAGGCAGTTAAGAAACTTTTAGGCAAGGACAAGGTCCAGACCCCTGAGCAGAAAGCAATACCTGATACAAAAGCTGTCTCAGAACCACAAGATCCAATGAAAGCTATAGATGCTACCAAGATTAAACCTGAAGACTCAAAGACAAGCATTGCGGTACCTATTAAGGATACTGCTTCTGAATCAGGAATTAAAAACAAAATGGAAGATGAGAAAGTTGAGTCAGCTTCAGCAGTTAAATCTTCACTTGAGACAAAGGAAGCTAACAAGACCATGCCAGAAGTGAAGCCCCTTCTTGAAGTCATACAAAAGCCAAAGGGAGTGAAATCTAAAGTGAGTGGTTGGTCCCGACTCAAGAAACACATGGTGGTGGAACAGGAGGAGCCCCAGTTTCCAGAGATAAACTCTCAGAAGGAGGTCACTGTGCAGGACCAGACTGAGATGAAAAAGCTAGATGAGAAGGTGGAAGATAAGGCCAAGGATAAGCCAGCGGTCCAGGGCGAGAACCAAACCAAAGACACTCCCGTGGCAACAAAGATGTGGGACGCTGTCCTCTTCCAAATGTTTTCCTCTAAAGAGAACATCATGCATCAGATCGAGTTAAACAAAAGTGAGGAGGAGAAACTGGAAGAGACAAAGGAGCTAAAAGAAATACCTTCATTTGCCTACAGACTGCCTGTGCTTCTTTTTAGTCCAAAGTTTGATGCTAAAAAGCTTAAAGAGGCAGCATCGAGGCCGGTCACAAAAATTTCTACTGTGTTTGAAATGGGTCTAATTGGGCGAAAAGGTAAAGAAGAGGAACCAAAAGACTTTAATAGAACAGCGAGAGGGTTCACTGCTACTTAAACTATGTCTAATGTTAAGTGCTAAGACAAAAATGTAAGAACCAAACAAAACAAAAAAAGAAACAAAACAAAAATGCTATGATTTATGTTTAATGTACAGGTGCAGAAATCTTAGCAACATAAATGATGTACAGGGCTGGAGTCTTAGTCTGTGTGTAAATGAATGATGTTTGTGGCAGTGTTAAAGAAAACTCGGCCTGATCTTTATACTTGACAAATGCTTTGTGTGACTGGTTGTCAATGTTAAATGTTTGTATTTGTGAATTAGCTGGACAGAAAGAGCAACATTTGCCTTAAAGTCATTCAGACATTACATCAGATTAAAGTGTTGATGTAATTTCAGAGCTTCTCATTTGTTCCTTTATTCACACGTTCATGATAACTATAAATTGTTAGGTTAAGGATTATTTATATGCATTGGTGGCTAAAGATTAGGAGCTTCGTTTATACTGGAAAGCTAAATAAACTTTTTAGTAAATAAAACCAATTTGTAGTGAAAAATAAATGTTTAAAATATCTAGTTTTTATAGATAAAACATACATATTTTCATTAAAAATATAATTGCCAGTTTTATTCAAAATGGTGCTACTTGCCTCAGGGTAAGACCTCTTACTAGACAATGTAGAGTAACTTGAGTTTTGGATGTTTTTTAGGTTGTAGATGGTTATGTTTTTTGAATGAACCTTCTTAAAGTCACACTGAAACAATATTTTAAGAGCATGTAAATTAATTTCCTTATAAGTACACAAAGCCAAGCCAAAGTTAGACTGAACAAAATGGGCAGACAGAAGGGATTTATTTAAGTCTGTGATTGATGGTATAATCTGATTTTAATATTTAAACACTACCTATTGGATTTTTTCTTTTTACACAATCTCTTTCAAATTAAAGCTTCACAATATGCTTCGTTCTGTTTCCATCTCCTTTATGGTTAGTGGTAATGTAATGACGGAAAAACTATGTGATTAAAAGCAATCAGTGATCCCTATATAATCAATACTCACTACTTTACATAGGAGTAACTGCACCCTGGCAATTTTTAATAAAATAAAAAGCAGCACATCACATAAATCAGACTATACAGCTGGCAGGTGTGAGTTAGACCAATGTTCCACATTAAAAATAGTAAAAAAGATGAAAATAATTGTACATTAAACTAAGAAGTTGAATGTGACTTGAAGATGGTCTCTGAGCTAAAAGCTTGTGAAAGTAGTTGAACAATGATGAAGAGCAACCTCTGTCGTGATGGAGGTGAGTAGGTTAGTGATTTGTGGGGTTAAAGGTCAGGATGCACAGAGGGAATTCAGGTGACAGTGGGAAATCCAAACTTTATTTTTCTAGCTTTCTTTTCAAACTTGCTGGGAGACAACTAAAGATTTTTTATTTTTTTTTTACACGTGCTGGAGTTTCTGATTAATCTAGGTACAGCCTTAAAAACATGTAAACTTTAACTGATAGATTTTCATCTTTGAGAAAATCAGAACCTGCACTTTCACTTTTACACTTTCAAAACAAGTCTCAAGCAGAGTCTCCCTTATGCTTAATTTGTTTGAGGTTTTTGTGGAGCAGTAAGCTGCAATATTTAGATAATTTCCGGGTTTTTTTTCCCTAATCAGATCAAAACAAGATTTTACCAATAGCACAACTAGTACTCACATTTTTCATAATATTGAGTTCAGTTCAATATTATAAACTATAGTAGGTAACTCTGCTTGATGCTGATTTTACGGCTTAGCATTTCAGAATAAAACCAACTGTGTTTTGTTAGAGGTAATTTATTTTCTGATCAATTATTTTATTTAAAGGGGAGCACTTTGAACTGTGTTGTTTTCTAATATGAAACACTGTACTACCCTGAGCAAGAGATGCCAAAAATAAACTTCATTTGAATTGAAGCATTTCTACTATTTTCTCACAGCAGATTAATTTTAGTTTGAAGTCTTGTACTCATTTGTTTTCATGTAGAGTAACAATAAAGAAAGAGACACAGAGGATTTTTCCTGCTGAAGGATGAGAGACACTTGCATGTCACAGCTGATTAGCAGTTTGCTCTGGTGGATACATATATTTTCTTTTATGTAAATGAATTGTAAGAATTGATTTGGAGTTTAATCATAATTAAACATACATCACAGCTCCTTTCTGGAATACCTAAAAGACAAGTAGGCTGACATCCCATCTGTCTGAAAACAAGTTGTATGTTCACATGGACAGTGAACAAGTTTCTGATCCTTCCCCCTCACAGATACACTACTGTTCAAAAGTTTGGAGTCACCCAGACAATTTCATGCTTTCCATGAAAACTCACACTTTTATTCATGTGCTAACATAATTGCACAAGGGTTTTCTAATCATCAGTTAGTCTTTCAACACCATTATCTAACACAATGTAGCATTAGAACACAGGAGTGATGGTTGCTGGAAATGTTCCTCTGTACCCCTATGGAGATATTCCATTAAAAATCAGTCATTTCCAGCTAGAATATCAATTTCCCACATTAACAATGTCTAGACTATATTTCTGATTCATTTAATATCTTTATTTAACAAAAAAGAATTCTTTCCAAAATATGGACATTTTTATGTGACCTCAAATTTTTAAACGCTAGTGTATATTAGTACATTAAATAAAATAAAGGTAGAGCTTTGCTCCCATTCAGGTCATGAGTTTTCTATTATAATATTAATAGTAAAGCAATATTCCATCTATATCACTGTCTATGATTGTCTGTTGATGCAACCAATATCCGTTATTAAAACAAAATCCATTTGGCAGTACCATGACTATAAAAGTGTGATATGAACCCCACACAGGGAATAAAAATAAACCAATAAAATTCTCCTTAATATTATGTCACGCATTACACTGCAACATTTTTGAATCTGAACTAATATTTATAGAGAACTGAACTCGCAGATAGACAAAGCTGCTTCTTGTTCTAAACCTGTGTCAGTGGTCTTACCAGACATTCTGCTAGTGAACCCTGCTTGATCCTTGTCCTCCAAGGAAATCTTCTCATATTTGCCGTGCCCAGTGACGACAAATTTGTACTTTTTACCCCCTGCCGAGCCCTGAGGAGGGATGGGACAAAAATCAGAAAAAGCATGTTAACAGGTGCAAGAATTTATGACTAACAATTAGAGCCGTGCTGCTTAATATATACACTACCATTCAAAAGATTGGGGTCACTTAGAAATGTCCTTATTTTTGAAAGAAAGTTTTTTTTTTTTTTTAAATGAAGATAATATCAAATGAATCAGAAATACAGTCTAGACGCTGTTGATGTGGGAAATGACTATTCTAGCTGGAAACGACTGGTTTTTAATGGAATATCTACATAGAGGTACAGAGGACGATTTCCAGCAACCATCACTCCCGTGTTCTAATGCTACATTGTGTTAGCTAATGGTGTTGAAAGGCTAATTGATGATTAGAAAACCCTTATGCAATTATGTTAGCACATTAATAAAAGTGCGAGTTTTCATGGAAAACATGAAATTGTCTGGGTGACTCCAAACTTTTGAACAGTAGTGTACTTTAAACATTAAAACTGAAAACAGTGTCTTTAGCTAAAATGAACTCCATACAGATTTCATCATTCCCTTTCAGTGTGTGGCTGAGGATCTGGCTGGACTCACTGGCGGATCATCTCACCTCATCTAGACTTCCATAAAGCCCTGGCTTCTGCTGCCCCTATGACACAGCCACCTCTCTGGCCACCTCCAGTGAAATAAGCTGAGAAGTGCTTCTTCTTTACAACTCCCTGATCTTTTATGTTTGTGTGTGCTTCACTACCATCTCGGCCACGCTGCCTCCAGCTGATCACCTCCAGCCAGCCCTCAGCCACCTTGGCTCCTCTTTAAAGGCTGTTAATTTAATACATCCACCTTTTCCACTGCAACTCTCAGTGTTCTGCTTCTGGGTCCAAAACAAACCCAAACCTCACATGATGGTTTCAGCCTGACCGACAACGTAAAACTTGTGTGACTCTGCCACTGGACTTCTGGATCCTTTGTGACAACAATGTTTCCATGTTTCGGTTACAATATGTACATGTGCATGCATACCTTCACTTTTTGCCCAGGTCTCCCTGAAGAGTCACCAATGATCTCCCACATGTTTTTCTTCTGCATCACATCTCCAGGCTTCACATCCTGATGAAACAATAAATAACCACAACCCAGTTCATCAGTTGTATCTTGGTTCTCCATTAGAGGGAACCCTTACGTAGTAGACTGCCAGCTCTGCATATGAACGCATCGTCTTTAGGTCAGCAGCAGAGATGTGATCTCACTGCAGCTGCTCTGTTCATTAAAACCTGTTACACACAGTCACGGTCAACTTCAGGTTCTGCTCATTAAAAATGCTCCTTCACTTCACCTTGGCTCTGTCAGTTGTTTTGTAAGATACAGTTTGAAAAAAAATTGCAGTACCATTCTAAAGTTTGGGGTCATCCAGACAATTTCATGTTTTCAATGAAAACTCATACTTTTGTTCATGTGCTAACATAATTGCACAAGGGTTTTGTAATCATCAATTAGCCTTTCAACACCATTAGCTAACACAATGTACCATTAGAACACAGGAGTGATGGTTGCTGGAAATGTTCCTCTGTAACCCTATGTAGATATTCCATTAAAAATCAGCCATCTCCAGCCAAGTAATTTACCACATTAATGTCTAGACTGTATTTCTGATTCATTTGATGTTATTGTCATTGTAAAAATGTTTTTCTTTCAAAAATAAGGACATTTCTAAATGACACCAAACTTTTGAACGATAGTGTATATTGAGACTATATTTACAGCATTATCCTTCTCTTGTCACCTACAGGATTATTCAGAGGTTTATATGAAAGCCTGTTGTATAATTTAGTGCAGGGCAGCATCACATCACTTCTTTATTGGTGAGGTAACAGATACTTCAAACAGAAAAAATATATACAGTGACAATCATATACAATCATTTCACTGATAAATGTCTTGTTTGTGACTTACAGCGGGTCTGCAGGGTGACTGTCTGCTGCTGCCGTCTGAAGGGACTCTGACCCACTGAGTGATCAGGTTTGCCACGCCCACCTTCAGACCCTCAGTGTCCTGATTGATAAAGCACACGAAGGATGAGTTGAAACAGAGCAGGACCCTGAATATATATAATACTGATTAATTAAACTGTTAAGAAGATTTAAGAAGATTTAACAAAAACAGTCAAGTTGTCTTTTTTAAAAAAATTCCAGTATAAATAAAAATGTGTTCTTCTTAAACTTTTAAGAAGATTTAAGAAGATTTAACAAAAACAGTCAAGTTGTCTTTTTTTTAAAAAATTCCAGTATAAATAAAAATGTGTTCTAAAACAGCCTATTATTACTCAGCCAAGGAAAGTGGTGGAGCTATGTGACAACTGGCCTTTGTTTGTGTGTTTGTCTGTTCACAACATTACTCAAAAATGGATTAATGGATTTGGATGAAATTTTCAGGGAAGGTCAGAAATGACACAAGGACCACCTCATTAGATTTTGGCAGGGATGCAGCTTATAGTCTGGATCCACGGATTTGTTAAAGATTTCTGTATCATTGCGAGATAGCGTCACGGT
Source organism: Amphiprion ocellaris (assembly GCF_022539595.1). Taxonomy (NCBI): domain Eukaryota; kingdom Metazoa; phylum Chordata; class Actinopteri; family Pomacentridae; genus Amphiprion; species Amphiprion ocellaris. The sequence goes on from NC_072768.1 coordinate 25,864,950, forward strand.
GTCACTGTAACTATGACTACAAGTGAACACTATGTCAGCTGCCTGCTGACGATCACATGATTGCGATTCTACTACAAATGTACCGCTGCAGATTGTAAATTTTTTGAAGACTTCATCCGTCGGAAATCATACAACTGATCAGCCTTAGCAGAGTACTGCCCTCTCTGAGTGCTTTTCTTGTTTTTTTAAAAAAATACATATTACATTTAAATGAAAAATAGGCTACAAGAACATATTCATCCATTTATACATTTATTTGTTGAAACAAATATTCCATTTAAATAAAAATGTAATGTAAGAAACTGTAGGTCATTGAAATAATGGATTTTTATTCAGCCTTGATTGTTTTAATAGTAATATTGCATTTTTAAACACAAGTACTTTTTCTACTGACAGAAGTGAACCTCTATACTTCCTGTATAAATAAAACAAATTAAGTATAAACCTGCTTCTTCTCTATCTCTAATACTTCATAGGTGGTGTTTGATAATGAACTTCACCTAATGCTTATTTCCTAAACCTGATTCTTTGATTTATTCTTGCAGGTTTAAAAGCGAAAACCAGACGTGACAGTCAGCAGTCTTTGCAAACATGAGTCCATTTGTTTGTTTACTCCAGAGAACGCCATTAAAACAGATTTATATTAAACATATGAGAGACGAGAACATTAAAGCTGGTGCCAGGACTGAAAATAGAAGTGTGAGCTTGTAGCTTTGAGGTCGGCCAAACTAACAAACATGATCTTCATTGAGCAATCTGTCCCGATTAGCTTAAGGTGAGTGTTTTGATACTGCAGCTGTTTCTCTGGAAAAGCAAAAGAGATCTGGTTTCCCAATCAGTTTCTGTTAAACTAAATGTGTAGTGTTTTGACAGCATCACAGCGCTTTTAAATTCATCTTGAAAACTGGCTATTTGAAGAACACTACCTTAGTTTGACTCGTTTACATCAAATTAACATGGAGCAAACGCCTGACAGTATTAAGTATTTTCTCACCTTGCAGGCGGCTGCCTTGCTGGGACTCTGGCTCCAGGCCTCTCCAACCTCAAACAGGTTCTTCTTGGAGGCTACGACCTCTGGTGAGTTGGGCAGGTCGGTCAGCGATGCCTTCACTGTCCGGGCCTCCTGAGAGTTCTGCACAATGACAAGCCTGTGGGTTAGTCCTGTGTGTGTTGATGGAACGCGAATATCAAAACTTTAAATGAAGGCCTGGTGATGTGTATTACAGTGTTTCCACTTGGTTATAGCACTCAAAAATTCAAAATCTTAGTCCTGCCAAGTTATGTGACAACAAAATTGACCATTAAATAGAATAAGGCATATACTGATATGAGAAACAAATGCAAAATAAATGCCATTTCTCCAGTATATTTTATATTTTCAATTATATGTCAAGTTTTACTATCAGTGTGGTTGTGTTATGCCTTGGAGTATAATAGAAACTGTAGTGAGAGTATTCTGTGTACTTCATAGATTTCATTTCTACTCTTCTTAAAATTTGTGTTAGAGCAGTTTTTGTTTGTAAGTGCTGCATAAATAAAGGTGTCTAGAACTAACCTCAGGTCATAAAACATTCTCCTACTAAGCTTGGACAACAGTGAATGGAGTGATAAAAATAAAGAGCTGTGAATGTCGGATTTTCCCATCATATATCTGCCTGACATTCCGACATAAAAAGATCTAAGGTCATTGTGCAGGTGCTGCAAAGATTTGTGACGGTGTCCACAGGGTCAGAGCTGCTTTTGTCCCTCAGCTGGTTGCAAACAATGTGAGTCCATAGGTTCAAAACTGCAGCAGAATAAATGTCAGGCACTTCTGACTGTGAGGAAAACTTTGAAAGGTTTGCACAAACTTTAGAGGTGAATTTCGGGACAGAAAAAAAGGATGTTTTTAGGCTGACCGGGTTGAAATTTGGGCTGAAAGTGACATTTCAACAACTACTGCGCAGATTTCTCAGAATTATCCTGAATATTCCATGCTTTCCAGATTGTGTATCCAAATTATCACAGTGACCCCATGACCTTTTCTCTAAGGTCACCATCAGGACAAATGTGCATTTTTAGCTCCACTGATGACAAGACTGCCTGTGAGGAACAGTTTGGGCAGTTTGTCATCAAAAATAAATTAAGTCAGACGGACATGATAGTCACCTGCAGGGACGAGGAGAGGCAATCACTGATGAAAACATTCAACAGCTTCATCAATGCTTCTCTCTCTCTGTGTGTGTGTGTGTGTGTATAAATTGGGTACTATCTTCACACACACCAGTTAATTGGGGACGCTGTTGCATTTGGGGTACATACACACAATCCCCAAATAGATTTTATTACTCTGCCAAGGAACTGTGGAGTCATGTGACGACTGGTGTACATTTGCCTGTTAATCTGTGAATCTGTCTGTCCATGCGCGAGGTCAGAAATGACACAAGGACCAAGTGATTAGATTTTGGCAGTGATGTGGCTTATAGTCTGAATGCACAGATTTGTTAAAGATTTCTGTATCATTGTGAGACGGTGGCACTGTAAGACTTATCAGGACTTATCCATCAGAAATGATACAAGGAACAATTGAATTAAATATTAAAAATTTTTAAAAAATGAAATTGTGGGGGTGTTTCCAAGTCCCATCAATTCCTGTCACCTGCTACATATTAAGCCTACACAATTCAGTATCCGTACATACTGTACACATGGGTAACACATGCCTGTGCTCAGTACAAGGCCATTTTGTTTGTGGGTCCATCTATATTAAATGGCCACATTCTATGGTGCTGATCATCACATAACTCCACCGCATTCCTTGGCAGAGTAATAAAGCTGTAGTGAGTAGGAACGGACATTATAGGTGGTAAAGTCAGATATTTTGAGGAAAACATTTGGGTTTTATCAATATGATCTGTACCAATGTATACATAAGTGGCCAAATAAGCACACTAAAAACATATCTTTGTGTTAAAATAAACTGTAAAAATGAATGCAGTGAATCATTAATATTAATATTCATATATTTGTCACTAAATATGGGCATTTCTATGGATTCACAAGTGAACCCTTCAGTAGCTGCATCCAGTTACAGCAGGGCTTGTGAACTAAGAGTTGGAGACTTTCCGAGTTATTTCTGACGATTTGGTTTTAGGGTTAAAAATACACCACTACAGATGTGTGTGTGAGCTCACCTCCACAGCATGAGTGTACTGCTCCAGCTTATCATCAATCTTGGACAGCAGGATGAGAGGCTGCGTCTTCTTGAAGCTGTTACTGATTCACATGAAACACAACAAAGAAATTACAATCAGTTAACACCAGAGACGCAGATTCTGGGTTCCAGTAGTCGCATTTCTCATTGTGAAAAGTGGGCACTTCATTGTTTGTCTGTCTGGGAAATAATTCTGCATTTTATTGTGTTTCTCTCTGTTGTCTGTCTCCCCAATTCTGCATATTCACACTTCAGTCAAAACCACAAAAGTCATGTCATCCCAGCACATGGTGACTCAACACACTCCAATCTGGGTTTGTGGTTCAGTAAATGAAGGTCTCTCGGATGTGTTCCTGCCTATTGGTCTCTGCAGATCCAGCATGGTTTCATTCTCAAATTTGTCATCTTGTCTAAGACAATTTTAACATCTTCACATCAAAAGTCTGCTACACAATGATGTCATTCCTTCCCAGGGAGGGTGAAACCTCATTCATTATCCCAATCATTTGCTTCAATATGTCTCAGCTGACATCACAGCCTGCTGCTAATCTCACACTGTTGGATCGAGATGTTGAAGACACTGCTGAGAGAATTTACAGCTGGAAGGAGTGACTAAGTTTTCCCTTCAGCAATAAAGTTAGAGGAGGGAAAATTTCCGCTGGAGTCAAAGGCTGTACTGCCATCATGACTCCTCTCAGTACATGCATCCATTATCTATACACCACTTAATCCTCATCAGGGTTGCGGGGGGCTGGAGTCTATCCCAACTGACTTAGCGTGAAGTTAGGGTTCATCCTGGACAGGTCACCAGTCCATCACAGGGTTACATATACATTACTATTCAAAAGCTTGGGGTCACTTAGAAATGTCCTTATTTTTTGAAAGAAACTCACTTTTTTCAATGAAGATAATGTTAAATTAATCAGAAATACAGTCTAGACATTTTTAATGTGGTAAATGACTATTCTAGCTGGAAACGGCTGATTTTTAATGGAATATCTCCATAGAGGTACAGAGGCCCATGTCCAGCAACCATCACTCCTGTGTTCTAATGCTACATTGTGTTAGCTAATCATGTTGAAAGGCTAACTGATGATTAGAAAACCCAATTATGTTAGCACATGAATAAAAGTGTGAGTTTTCATGGAAAACATGAAATTGTCTGGGTGACCCCAAACTTTTGAACAGTAGTGTAGAGACAAAAAATCACACTCACATTAACACCTACAGACAATTTAGAGTTACCAATTAACCTCAGCATGTTTTTGAACTGTGTAAGGAAGCCGGAGTACCCGGAGAAAACCCACGCATGACTGGGAGAACATGCAAACTCCATGCAAAAAGATCCCAGAAAGGCCCGGACAGGAACCAGGATCTTCTAGCTGCAAGTTGAAAGTGCTAACCACTAAGCCACTGTGTAGCCCTCCTCTCAATACAGTTATTTTAAAATAAAAGCATCCTCACAAAGGCTTCCCTCCTGCTGAGAGTTCCTCAGAGCTGATAATTTCCTGCTGCAGACAGCCTGGAGCCAACATACCTCACCAACCACCAGAGAAAACATAGCTGCCTGCATCTGGACAGAGTTAAGCGGAACCATAAATCACTGCCTGAGGAGGGTGATGCACTGAGAGAGGTGGATAGGTCACCTCCGACCCTCTCCATCTGTGTATACCTCCAGACAGCAGAGAGTTAACTGGCTACGAGGCTCATCTGACAGAGAGAAGACAGAGCTGATAGTTCACTTGTGCTGAAATGATTTGCTTGTTGCTTGTTGTTGTTGGCTTATTGGTCCAAATAGCTAACTTTCATATCTCTGGTTCCAGTTTATATCTATCTGAGGTTTTAGACAGCTGATTGGACAAAATAAGATGCTTTAAGTTATCACATTTTAGAGTGAACAATTCATCCATTATTAAAAAAAATGGAATCTGGTTTCACACTTAGCAAAACCCACCACAATATCACCTTCCAGCAAAATGTAATTCCTCCAAGTCAGACATTTTTACTTTGGTTACTCTGGATAAGAATATTCAAGAAATATTCTGACATTCGTAAACACTTTATTCTACTTTTGACTCAAACCGTGAAAGTGATATCATAATTTGTACTGAAAAATTCTATATCAAAATCAAAACTAATCCCAATTAGAAGTATCTTCACCTGTGGGCTCTTGCTTTTTCCTGTCTTCTTGGGGATTATTCATGGCTGAATGTGAGCAGTAGCTGAATTACCTCATCTGTCCACATACTGTTCACATTCAGCCATGAATGAGTTGAGTTTTCACCATTGAAATCAATGTAAATGATCTTGTCAAGCATAATAATTTGCATTAATTTATTTAGCAGGAGTTGGCAAGAAACAAGTATGAAACACTTGACAGAATTCTTGTCATGTATACATTATAATTAATAGTAGTAGCAGCAGTAGCAGTAGAAATAGTAGTAGTAGTAGAAGTAGTAGTGGGTTTTTGGTTTTAATGTTTGCCTAAATCTTTAATCTTTGCATTTGCATTGATTTCAGGTAGAACAGCTTTCAATGGTTCACCATATCAAAGTAAAGGTTACAAAATGAATGAATGAATGTAAATCAGTGGTTGCTGTAAAACTGATCAGGACATTAATGAAGATATTCACCTTTTCTTCAGTGAGCGGTTCAGGGACTCTGTTCTCTCCGTAATCTGAAAAATAAGAAGTCTGAGGTCATTTTTTCAGGTGACCATAGGAAGTTTTCCTCTGTGCTGCTGCCTCAGTTCACAAGTGGCTTAATTACAGCTCCGCTGTGCGTTCAGCCGCAAACCTCCATGAGTTGATCCAACACAAACAGAGGCAAGCCTGCTGGCCTTCATCAAACTGTGCGAGTCTTCAGAGCAGCCTCACAAGCTGATGGGAACATGAGGCTTTTTACCACATATGTTCCTGAAAAAGACACTGTGTCACACTGTGTATTTTTATGAAATTAATCGTTTTCATAGCTTGTTCTCAGGTGATAAAAACGATTGTGGGATTTAAACCCCATTGTTGTTCCATATAACATCAGGATGTAACTGAAAAAAAAAGTCTAAAAGGTGTTCATGGATTATGATGCTGAGAAGTGATAAAATATGGTCTAGGGATTAGTGTAAACTAGCTTTAAGACCTCTAGATGAATCCAGTTGTGAAAACAGCATTTATTACTACACCTGATTAATTTTGCAGTACTTGAACTTTCCTGGAATATTTCCATTTCATGCCACTTCATATGTCCGCTCTACTATATTTTATACACTACTGAAAAACTGCACTATTTTTATGAGTTACTTTTCAGATTAAGATTGCAAAACACAGCATAAGTCTTTAAAGACAATGTACTGTAAGAGTTGACTCTACGCTGCGTCTTGGGACAATTTGAATTGTAACTGGCGCTATATAAATAATAATACAGTTTAGATAAGGTTTATCTTGACCAACTACAACAGCAAAATGGTGCTTACTTATAAATAATAGTATAATAACAATATATTATCATTCAAAATAGAACCATGACACTTACTGGGACTATTTCAATTCATTGATGACATTTTGTTTGAGTACTCATCATTTTCACTGCAAGACTTTGATTTGTCATTAAGGATTTTCCAGCACTGGAACAAATATTACATCTGATGTTTTCTCTTTTACTTTACACACCTACAGACATTGTACTTGGAAAATTATAGCACAAAACATGAGAAACTTACAACCTATTAAAAACAACACTAAGATTAAACTAGTAGTTTCCACCTTTTTTTAGCTGGTGACTCTTTACAGTAAATCTGTGTGTCTATGAGCTTCTAGCAGTTCCATGAAATATATACTTTCCCATTTGGCTTTCATTTCATTTGAGACCTGAAGAGGTAAAGTGATCCAATATTTTAAAATGTAAGTAAATATCCTATCAAAACCTTTGTTTATTCTGTGCTTTGATCTCTGATAAATGACCCCTCATAATTATCATGTGACCCTTTGGAGGGGTAAAACCCACCAGCTGGGGAAAGCAGTACTAAACCACCAAACTGTATATAAAGCAGTTAAGACCTAAACCTAAAGGAGCTAAATCACAGTAGTGCACCATTCTCAAAAATCTAACAATTATGTAGAAGAATACACTTTTACTATTACCATTAATATTCTCACACATATGTTATTTTTAGTTTTAAATGCAGGACTTGGACTGTAATAATATGTATTTTATTTTTATGCACTGTTACTTATATTTAGGGAAAGGATCTGAATGCCTCGACAACCACCGCATAGCAGCACAGAAACGAAAAGTCCTAGCCATCTGTCCATGCTGACCTACACACCTTGAGAGGACCTAGTCACATATTTGTCACATGTTCCCAAAGCTTCATGTCACAGCATTTTAATTTTCTCTCAGAGGACTGATGTTCAGGACAGGATCAGTATTTTCTCTGACCTCAGAGGTCAAACATCAAAGTCAGAACTTTCCTCTGCATGAACACACACACACCCAGACAAAGGAAAGCCCTGAGCTTGTGACCAAAGCTCAGTCCACACCAGCTTCTTCCACGGGCAGCTAAACATACAATCAAATCAGACAATATGCTGTATATGATGAATATTCCAAACAAAGAAAGCATTCAATTGCTGTATGATTTCCAACAGATGAAATCTTCATAGTCTGCAATGATCAATTTGTAGTAGGATCACAATCATGTGATTGTCAGCAGCAGCTAACGTAGCATTCACTTGTAGTCATAGTTACAGCAACATCGTGCTGCTATCTTGGATCTTTCACAAATCCATGGATCCACATTAGAAGCTGCATCAAAATCTAATCACTTGGTCCTTGTGTCATTTCTGACCTTCCCTGAAAATTTCAAATCTGTTAATCTGTTTTTGAGAAATGTTGCTAACAGACAGACAAAGCAATGCAGATCGTCACATAACTCCACCGCGTTCCTTGGCGGAGTAATGATTTGTGTCTGCCACAGCTAAAACAGCAGCCTGTGACAACAGCTAATGAAAACTGGCCAGAAATACATACAGTTTTATTTACACTGTGTCTGGGATTGTTTTTCATGTTTGTTTTGCAAATTTCATTAATCGCATGGGGCTTTTGTCACAAAACTCCGCCGTGTTCCTTGGCAGAGGAACTATGCCAAGTAACTATGTTCACAGCTATATTAATTTCTTGTCAAATGCAGGTGTATCCATAGATTTGTATGAAAGCCTGCTGTTGTATAAATTAGTGTAGAACAGGATGACATTACCCATTTTACCTGTGAGGTAAAATGTTCTTGCAACATGCAGTGAAATGCATCAAATACATGACATTAATAAGAATGTGGCGACAAAGACTTGAACAGATGACCACATTCAAGGCTTTCCTTCCTGGTCTTGGTGGTAATAACTTAATGCAGCTATAACTAATCAGGCAGTCAAAGTTTAGAGAAGATGAGTATGATTTGAGGGATTTGGAGCTCTTTGTGATCTGGGTCCTCTGGACAGCTGCCAACTTTGACTGGCTTAAATCACTAAGAAATTTTAAGTTTTTGTTTCAAAGGTCCTTTTTCTCACTTGTATGGACAGCATACTTTTTTCTATTTTCTCCTTAATCTGACAGTATCGCTCAGTCTACTTGTTCATTCTAATGTAAGGGGGAAAGAAATGCCAAAAGAAGATGCACCAGTGCAGAACACACATGCAGTGTCATGCCCATAGACATTTTCGCCAAGTGCCACTGATATAACATCCAACTACGGAGCCCTTTCAGTCATGAAAAAAATGTTGTGTTGAACCTTAAACACAAGATAAAAACATCTTTCGGGACTGAAGGGGCTCGAAAAAGTCCAAAAAGCATTAGGAAAACACAACACAGACATGTATGCTGGACACAGCTCATTATACTGACACTGAAACGTTTCAAATATCAGTGAGTTCTTTGATAACATAACATGCTGTTCCTGGTGCAGCCAGGACATGCTGGCTCTCCAAACACACACACACACACACACACACACACATACACACACACGCAACTTACAAGCTGAGACCGAGTCCATCAGCTGTGAAGAGAACACACACTTACTGGTCACTTGATTTGTCTCTGGTGTGCATGTACACTACTGTTCAAAAGTTTGGAGTCACTAAGATGTGTCCTTATTTTTGAAAGAAAAGCATTTTTTTTCAATCAAGATAACATTAAATGAATCAGAAATACAGTGTAGACATTGTTAATGCAGTAAATGACTATTCTAGCTGAAAGCGACTGATTTTTAATGGAATATCTCCATAGGGGTACAGAGGAACATTTCCAGCAACCATCACTCCTGTGTTCTAATGCTACATTGTGTTAGCTAATGGTGTTGAAAGACTAATTGATGATTAGAAAACCTTTGTGCAATTATGTTAGCACATGAATAAAAGTGTGAGTTTTCATGGAAAAGATTAAATTACCTGGGTGACCCCAAACTTTTGAATGCCAATGTATATGTACTTCGTGGTATCATTCCATACAAGCCCATCTATAAGTTGTATTTATTAAAGGATTACCAAATGGGAGGACAGATCACCCTTTTTCCTGTCTATCTATCCACATAGGTATGGTTTGACCTGGTTATCAGCAGTAGCTCAACAAAACAGAAGACAGAGGACATTCATAGCTGCACCAGAAAAAAAGAGGAAACTAAAATGAATGGTGTTTAAGACGTGCAGATAGACTGTCGTTTCTGTGTTTTCAATAGTATATATTTTAAATAAGACCATTGCTGCATTATTTAAAGGAAATAATGGCTCGGCATCTCTCTATATATTATAAATTTTTTTTCTATCTTAGAGCAACAAAGACCAAATGCCTTTGAGGTGAGCTACAGCTGATAAAGACAAACTTCACTTCCTTACATCTGAGCTATGCTGACAGACGAAAAAATATATTTTTATTGTGATTTTGGAGAAGTTGACATTTAAAACTTTGGCGTCACGCAACTTTGAACAGAACAAACTTAGAGTCTTAACAGATTCCAAATATTCACAGTAGTGGACAACCATTACTTGGGATTAGAACAGTATACTTGTGTGAGCAAGATCTGTGTTTGCATAGTATAATTTCAAGCTCTTGGAAACTTTTCCTACATCACAAATAATTGCTGCCAGCTTTAGGGACTTTGCTAATGGCCAATAACAGCGATTTCCTCTGCAGCATGAATATATGATTTGCCTGTTCAACAATTTGTAGCTAAGAAACTGCTTACGTATAGTTGAGGTTGATTATATGGCAATGAAATAAAACACTTGAAAATAATTGAATCTAAACACTGACCAGGTAGCAGCAGGTACGTCTTTTACCTTGTGCGTGGGAACTTTGGGACTAAAGGGACTGAACATCTCATCTCCATCCACACTGGACGTACTCAGGCTCTTCATCCTCTCTGCTGCCTCCATCCTTCTCCTCTCGATATCTTCCTTCATCCGTCTCCTCCCCTCCTAGAAGTCATATCACACTTAGATCTACACTTCAATAGGTATTATAGCTACAAAAGACTTAGAAACAGCAACATGTAGACAAATATGACATGACTTTGTCACTTTTAAATTTAAAATTTAATTTTAATTTAATTTTTCTCAACCTCTAGGGGGCACTGTAACTAAACAGTCCCCACTGAGACCTCTGATATCTCTTAATATTATAAGATTATCGTGCCTAAATGCTAACACTTTTTTAACAGCAACATTGTCAGCCCGCTGGGTCCACGTGATGAATCAAAGTCCAATATTCAGTCTGCCTGTGGCTCTGATTTGGTCTCCACCAGCTCCAAAGAGGAACAAATGGCTTTTCAGCCACTAGATGCTCTACTTCTACTAACTTTCACATTAAACATTCATATTGACATGAGAATAAATATGGATTGACTGTACTTTAAATATCTGTAGGTTCAGTATCCAAGCACTGAAGAGGATATTTGGATCTGAATGAGTTGCTGGGAGACTTATAAACATTACTTTTACTAATTTAGTTGTAAAGCAATTTTTTATAGACAATATGAAGATTCTGTTACATCCATCAATCCATTATCTATACACCGCTTAATCATCATGAGGGTCGCGATGGGGCTAGAGTTTATCCCAGCTGACTTAGGGTGAGGGCTGCACAGTGGTGTAGTGGTTAGCACTTTCGCCTTGCAGCTAGAAGATCCCTGGTTCGCGTCCCGGCTTTCCCGGGATCTTTCTGCATGGAGTTTGCATGTTCTCCCTGTGCATGCGTGGGTTTTCTCCGGGTACTCCGGCTTCCTCCCACAGTCCAAAAATATGCTGAGGTTAATTGATTACTCTAAATTGCCCGTAGGTGTGAATGTGAGAGTGCTTGTTTGTCTTTGTATGTGGCCCTGCGACAGACTGGTGACCTGTCTAGGGTGTCCCCTGCCTTCACCCGAGTCAGCTGGGATAGGCTCCAGCCCCCCCGTGACCCTAGTGAGGATTAAGCGGTGTATAGATAATGGATGGATGGATGGACTTAGGGTGAAGGTAGTGGACACTCTGGACAGGTCACCAGTTTATCACAGAGCTTCATGTACAGACAAACAATCAGACCCACATACATACCTACAGACAATTTAGAGTTATCAATTAACCTCAGCATGTTTTTGTACTGTGGGAGGAAGCTGGAGAACCTGGAGAAAACTCACACATACACAGGGATAATATGCAAACTCCATGCAGAAAGATTCCAGGAAGGTGGGGATGCAAACCAGGGATCTTCTAGTTGCAAGGCAAAAGTTCTAACCACTGAGCCACTGTGCAGCCCAGTTTCTGTTACACCTTCCTCTAAATAAACATTTTACTTGAGACCTGGGGTAACATCTTAAATTCTCAAATTCCCTCTTGCAGTGGTATAAATATCTAAGTGATGTCTGTAGTTTTTCACATATTATGTTTTCGTTGAGGCCTGGTCACCTCCTCTTTGGTCAGCTGTTGCTGCTCCTCCTCCTCCCTGCGACGCTCCTCTTCCTCTCGGACTCGGCGTCTTTCCTCTCTCCTCCTCTTCAGCTCCTCCAGCTCCTGCTCAGCTTCGGCCTGTCGATGTCTCAGCTGCTCCAGCTCCTGACTCTCCTTCTCCTGGAGGCTCTGGCGGATCTTACCAAGACGCTGCTCTGTCTCCAGGATGACCTCCGTCTCCTGAGGCTCCACAGCTCTGCTACTCACAAGGTATTACAAATACAAATCTTTGATTCATACCCAGGCTCTGGACCAAGAAACAGCACGACATAGTTTTGTCCAAGGTCCTTTAAGTACTGAAAAAGAAACTAAATACAGTATTTGCATTTTCTGCACCCTATTGTCAGATAAAAAGATAATCTATCATTGTATTTGTTGTTAAATTCAAACATCTGTCGGTTTAACCAGAGTTAACTTTCCATTATCAGAAGAAATAAAACATGCTACACACCTGGTTGATGTCTTTGTCATGTGTGCTGTCACCTCCTCAGTGGCTGCATTGCCATTGCTGTGTTTTGGCTCTTGGTGAAGGAAAACCTTTGATGTGTAGGAGACTTTAACTTCTTTTCCTTTCTTGATCTGTTCATGAAAAGTTGAGCATAACAGACCTCATTTCTGTACATGGCATGTCATTTTTAGTTAACTGTCAAATACCTTTAAGACCTGGATGTGGATGAGTAATTTGCTTATGAACATTTGTGACTCCAGAAACTTCACTCTACTAAGACTTGGAATGGTCTTATCATAAATCTCCTGAGACTTGACCCAAATGATCTGAGACTTAACAAGACTTGACTTTGGCTTGTTTTAAGGCAATAAGGACTTGTGCTTGTAGACCTGGCTATTTCTTCAAAGAATTCACCTGAAATCTTACCTCTGTATTTGGCTTTTGAATCTCCTCCCACCTCCTTGGAATCAGTTCATCCCTCTTCCTTTGCTCCTTCTGCCTTTCTTTCTCCATCCTCACACTCTCAGCTCGGATCACCTCCTCCTTACGCTCCTTCCTCCTCTCCATCTCTGCCCTTTCTCTCTCCTCCTGTTCCTGTCTCTGGCGCCGGCTTGACGATGCGACTGAGGCCTGGGCATTCTTTGTGAGTACAGCTTTGTTTCCTGTGTCCTCCTCTTCGTCCTCGTCTTCCTCTCCTCCCTGGCTGAGCTCCTGCAGACGTTGCTGCCTCCTCTTCTCTCTGCGTTGAGTCCAGTCACTGAAGCCTTCATCCTCCTCCAGAGAGGGAGAGCTGTTCTGCTTCCAACCACCATCATACCTGAGGAGGAGACGAAGGAGGTAAAAGAGTCAAGACCATTCAGGTCATCAGCTTGCAAACTACACTGCCTGTTCAAAAAGCAACAGTTGCACACTCTAATATTTCATTGGACCGCCTTTAGCTCTGGGAACGACTCACATACGCCGCGGCATCGTTTCAATAAGCTTCTGCAATGTCACAGCATTTGTTTCTGTCCAGAGTTGCAAATCATTTTCTACCAAGATCTTATATTGATGATGGGAGAGTCGGATCGCTGCGCAAAAGTCTTCTCCAGCACATCCCAAAGATTCTCAGTGGGCCTGAGGTCTGAACTCTGTGGAGGCCAATCCACATGTGGAAAATGATGTCTCATGCTCCCTGATCCACCCATTCACAATGTGAGCCCCTTGAATACTGGCATCGTCATCTTGGAACATGCCCATGTCATCAGGGAAGAAAAATTCCATTGATAGAAAGATCTGGTCATTCAGTGTATTCAGGCAGTCAGCTGATCATATTCTTTGGGAACATAACGTTGCTGAACCTGACTGACGCCATATCATAACCCTAACCCCCACAGGCTTGTAGGCACTAGTCATGATGAGTGCATCACTTCATCCACCTCTCTTCTTACCCTGAAGCACCAATCACTTTTGAACAGGGTAAATCTGGACTCATTAGACCACATGACCTTCTTTCATTGCTCCAGAGTCCAATCTTTATGCTCCATAGCAAATTGAAGCCTTTTTTTTCTCATTAGCCTCACTGATCAGTGGTTTTCTTAGAGCTACACAGCTGTTTAGTCACAATCCTTTGCGTTACCTTCACATGAGTGTGTGGAAATGGTCTTACTTTCACTATTAAACATAGCCTTGAGTTCTATTGTTCATTTCCTATGATCATCTAAGAATTTGTTCTGACCACATTTCTTCCTCAAAGCTGATGGATCACCATTATCCTTCAGGTTTTAATAATGTGTTGGACAGTTCTTACCCTGATTTTAGTAGTTTCAGTAATGTCCTTAGTTGTTTTCTTTGCTTAGTACAGGCCAATAATTTCACCCTTCTGAAACAGATTAATATCCTTTCCATGACCACAAGATATGTCTTCTGACACGATTGTTTAAGAAATGAGAAGTTTCTCATTGCATCAGCTAGGGTTAAATGAGTTGTTGCCAGCGGAAACATAATCATCACTGCAGTAATTTTCCAATGGAAGGCTCTCACCTATTTGCTATATTAAATCCAAGTGGCGACTTTTTTTTTGACAGGCAGTACAGACCTGGCTTAGTTCTGCTTTATGTATCTGAGTTTCCAATTTTTCAACACTATGTGCATTATGATGAGATACAATACAGAGAAGTAGCCCTAACCTGTCAGTTATCAAAATCAAAGGCCAAATTATGGAAATGAAGAAGAAAATCAAAGATAAGAGTTTACAAGAAGCCTGGTGATATTCTGCAAATACCCTTATGACAGTAATGAGAAACTACTCTCTTGGCTGTGAATTATTCCATTAGGTGGGTTTTGTTTTTCCACACTTTTTTTCCTGATGGAGGCTTAACTTGTTGACTTTACCCATGAAAGGCCTTTGTGAAAGGGTCATTTGTCCTGGAACAGGTCACTTTAGAAGTGACAGATGTGTTCCTGACAGCAAGTCTGATCAGGTCCACGGTTGCAGCTCAGTTTCTTTCCATCAAAAGGCATTAAGTGATTTTAGTAACAAGGCTCACAGTGCTTCACCCAACACAGGATTAACCTGGCTATAGAGAGATGTTTAGTGAGAGGATGAGAAGTCCAGACTGGATAAAAACACAGCATACAGATTCATGATATTCAAAAGTGACTACTATTTTTCTCTGGGTTAATCTGAACAACACTTTGGCTCACAGTCAAATATATTGACAATTACACTAAACAGAAATATAAGCAAGGCATGTAATACTTAATTAAATTCTATTTATTCTTCAGGATTTGGTATTTGTTGTTTCGACACATGACATTTCGACAACAGAATGGATGTCAGAAAACAACCAAGTACACACTATATTAGAAAAGATAACAGGCAAATGGTAGTAAGGTCACAGAGCAGAAATCACAAGTTAGTCATCAATGTGTCAACCATCTCCATCATGTAAAATCACATATCTGCAATGCATAGAGTTAATATGGTGGTTGATGCTGCTTGTGGAACGCCTGACTCTTCTTTAAGGGTTTGGTGAAGTTGGTGGACATTTTGGGGGACAGAATTACGTTAGCAGACAAGTCCATTTAGAGCTTTCTGAAATGATTTCTTACATAGCAAATGGTGAAGTTGTGGGTATCGAAGTGTCTGGCTATTACTCTAACACATAATTCTTTTGAGCAAGTTGTCACCTTCACAACAATGTTCTTCCACTTTAGCTGCTGAAATGTATCATAGCGGTTTGTTGCACTCAAACGTGTGTCTGCACTGAGTGCAGCAGATTAAACAGAGCAGTGCAATAAATTGATCCTATGAATAACCCCTGTAATCACAGAGGGAACAAGAAAAGCATTCAGAGAGTGCAGTACTCCGCCAAGGCTGCTCAGTCTTTGTATGACGTCCGACGGATGAAATATTTTAAAAATTTGTGGTCCGCAGCAGTCGATTTGTGGTAGGATTGCAATCATGTGATCGTCAGCAGGCAGCTGATGTAGTGTTCACTTGTAGTCATAGTTACAGTGACGCCGTGCCACTATCTCGCAATGATACAGAAATTTTTAACAAATCCGTGTATCCAGACTATAAGCTGCATCACTGCCAAAATCTAATCACTTGGTCCTTGTGTCAATTCTGAACTTCCCTGAAAATGTCATCCAAATCCGTCTGTTTTTTAGTCATGTTGCTAACAGACAAACAGACAAAACCAACGGCGATCGTCACATAACTCTGCCATGTTCCCTGTCGGAGTAACAAATGGGCAACACACCTTGATATGTCCATTATTATATAAAATGTATGGTTGATGGTTGTAATTTTAAACATAATGATCCATAATTATCAGGGGGCAGTGAGCAGAAAATTGTAAAATCTTGCTTTATGTTAAGGAGCATTATCACTGTGGCAGATTTTTATGATCCAACAAACTTACCAAAAGGAGACTTCAAAACAGTACTACATCACTGCCGCATTTGTACAGAAAACCTTTCAATTACAGACTGCAGCTGTGGAGACACCTCATGTAGAGTCACCACAGCCTGAAACCAGCTGAGCCTGTGAAGTGATGTAGGAGGACGTTGGAGGTGAAAGCTGTAATTAAGAACCTGAAATTAAAAGTCAGCTGAGGCACCACAAGCTTTGACATGGTGGTAGTTTTCCCTCGAGATCCTTTGTAGTAAACATTCTTGGGAGATTGTGTAATGAGAAGGCAGCTGTGTGTCCATCCACACATCAACACGGTAGGAGGGAAGAGGGTTGTTTACAGCTTTTCCCAATGGAAACATTGATTTTATGTGACCAGACATCCATGAAACTTAGTAAACCAGTGAGTGTAAGGCAAACAGCCAGCTGCCTGAGCTTTGAATTTTACAGCTGAGAATCATGACAGCAAAAAAAAACATTCAGTCCCACAGTTAGCAGCTTGCACAGGAAGTCACTTGACACAAAGCGAGTGAAAGAATAATGTTCTGCACTTAACAACAGTCTTAGGTTCCCACGAGTACATGGACAAGGAATTCAACTACATTTGGACATCATTTTTACATGATTTAAGGTGGGAAGAAGACCAGACCAAGTCTCATTATGAACTTAGACAAGTCTTAATGGCATCCAGTGAAACCAGTTATTTCTCATGTTGTCACCATTGTAGCACATGGAAAAGTAGTTCATTTACAAAGCATTGCTTCCACACTGCGTTTTTAAATTCAGTCCTGACAATTCATGAAAGTTATCTTACAGAAAACTGAGAACCTGCTTTCAGCAATGATCAATGTGAATGAAACAACACTAAGAGTTTCAAGCCAGCAGCTCTGTGATATCTACACTATCATTCAAAAGTTTGAGGTTACCCACGCAATTTCATGTTTTCCATGAAAACTCACACTTTTATTCATGTGCTAACATAATTGCACAAGGGTTTTCTAATCATCAATTAGCCTTTCAACATGGTTAGCTAACACAATGTAGCATTAGAACACAGGAGTGATGGTTGCTGGAAATGTTCCTCTGTACCCCTATGTAGATATTCCATTAAAAATCAGCCTTTTCCAAGTAGAGTAGTCATTTACCACATAAACAATGTCTAGACTGTATTTCTGATTAATTTAATGTTATCTTGATTGAAAAAATTGCTTTTCTTTCAAAAATAAGGGCATTTCTAAGTGTCCCCAAAGTTTTGTGCAGTAGTGTATGTAAGAGCATGCTACTGTTAGTTTGCTAACATGCTTGAAGTGACTAACATGTTGACCTTTAGTAGTTACAATATTCACTACTAGAGGTCGACTGATATATCGGCCGGCCGATATTTTGGGCCGATATATGGACTTTTTTTAATATCGGCCATCGGCCGATATTTACAAATAAAAAGCCGATTTGTGATCAGGCATCCGTACGGGCAGCTGCCGCGACTGCTTTTCCCTTAGAAGGACCCCCGGCACTCAGAGAGCGGAGCATGAGCGGAGCGAGTGAGCCAGGCAACAACAAGCCTCGCTCCACACCTGCTTATTTGGTAAAAAAAAAAGGTAAGAGATTTGTTTCTTGGTAAGAGAGAAAATGCAGTGTATTTAATTTGTAATATATACATGTATATATTTTTAGTGTTTAAATTGCCTTTTATAATTGATGTGCTTTAAAAAAAAGGATATCGGCCTTAAAAATCGGCTTCTACAATCGGCTTTAGATATTGGCCATCGGCTGAAAATTTTTTTAAAAATCTGTATCGGCATCGGCCTTTGAAAATCCCATATCGGTCGACCTCTATTCACTACATTCACCTTCTCCATTAAATGTGTTAGCATGGTAACATATGCTGACCCACCTGTCACATAGCAGGTAAAACAGATGAAACCATTACCATCAGCCGCAATGGCTCAGTTCAAACAAGTGTCCCAGTAAGTCATGTTAGTGAGCCAGCATGTACAATTTTACGACTCCTGGACAATCTCCATAATGGAATGCAATTTTCATTAGTAACACTTGAGTTACAAAAATGTCTACTGGGAAAAAGGTCCATTAGTACTAAAGTTGAAATGCCTGATGTTGCTTGATGAAAAGTTCAAGTACCACCAGAGTTATTACAGTTCAGACTGAGGGGAACAGGAACGTGTAACAGTTTATAGTAATCCATCCAATAGTTAAAAAGACATTTTACTTTCAGAGGGATTCCCTAGAGCTGGGTGACATCGCTAAAAAAATTCTCACAGTAGAATGTTTAGTTTCAGTCATTATTGATCATTTTTATTGAGCTATTATTTAAAAAGACCAGGAGAAAAAAGGTTTAACTTGAATTTACCCTCATTACTTTGAAGTGAACCAATTTAGCTCATTTAGACTATCAAGGCACAAAGATAATAATATAATCATCATTATTATATGATTATTGTGGCCTAACGAATCCACCAAAACATTATCATCATGCTATCTATAGTGATTTTTTATTTATTTTTTTGTGTGTCTTGCTGTTATCTGTCATCACCACTGAGATGGTTTAGTGTGGCAACAGTCATACACTGTGGTAGTAGACAACTAGCTAGTTACTACATCGTCTTTCACATTAGGCTGCAACATTTTCCACCTAATGTGCTGGAGTGCCATGCAGAGAGTTACTTGCAGTTTTTCAATTTCTCGCTGACATTATTACTCCACCAAGGAGGCTCAGCCTCGGCGGAGTTATGTGACAATCAGCATATGTTTGTCCACCTGTTTGTCTGTCTGTCTGTTAGCAACATTACTCAAAAACAGATTGACAGATTCAGATGAAATTTTCAGGGAAGGTCAGAAATGATACAAGGACCAAGTGATCAGATTTTGGCAGTGATGTGGCTTATAGTCTGGATCCATGGATTTGTTAAAGATTTCTGTATCACTGCGAGATAGCGGTACGGCGTCACTGTAACTATGACAAAAAATGAACACTACGTCAGCTGCCTGCTGATGATCACATGATTGCAATCTAACTACAAATCGACCACCGCGGACTTATCCATCAGAAATGATACAAGGAACAATTGATTAAACTGCGGGGGTTTTTCAGATTCCCATCAGTTCCCGCCGCCTGCTACATATTTAGGTCATGCAGTTCAGTATCTGTACATAACGTACACAAGCATAACAAACGCCTGTGCTCAGCACAAAGTCATTTTGTTTGTGGGTCCATCTACATTAAATGGCTACATTCTATGGTGCCGTGATTCCTGCCATGATTTTTTTCAAGATTTCAGTTGTTGGAAATGATACAACTGAGCAGCCTTGGCAGATTACTGCGCTCTCTTACTGCTTTTTTGGAATAAAATGAATTTATTTTTTCAGTCTTTCTATATAATGCTGACAATTTTCTTTTAAAAAAGAGCTCATTATGAATTAGATTTTGACTCAGGCTTCTTCTATATGACCAGATGATAGGCTAGACGATAGAGGACCATTCATGGTGATACTGTTGGGTACATTTCCAACAAATGTGCAATTATTCAAATTATGCAAAGCTTTACACACAGCAAACTTTTGATTTTTGACGTCCCCATAGGTCTGGGGCTGCTGAGTAGTTGCTCAAGTTGTTCATTTGACAATCCAGTCTTAAAATAGTTACTGTGATGTTTAAATCTGGGCTAAAGTGGACAAACACACCAACAGAATGAACACCACTTTGGACTCTCCTTGTACATAACTTTATATCCCGATTTAAGGATTTTTTTCCTCTGTCTTAACTTACATGCTCTCCTCTGCTGGCGTTTCGCCCTCTGGAGATGACTCTTCAGGTGTTGAGCTACTGTTCATCCTGTGTAAAGCCTCTCGAGCTCTTCGACGACGCTCCCTCTCCACCTCTTCAGCATCTTCAATGCTCCTCTGGGCCATCAGTCTGGAGAGAACAGATATAGTATATTAAAAGTGGAAGGTAATAGAGGATTGGCTGTTTCAGGCATGTAATATGTAACACTGCCAACTTTACAACTTTGTCAGGCTGTTAAAATTACCTTTATGCAATGTTTTTTTTATTTATTTATTCAGAAACGGCAAGATATTTATATAAAAAGGGTGTATGCTGTTGCAATATTTGGCTGGTATTTGGCAAACAGCATGACAGAGACAGAAAATCACATTCTAAATAAACACACAAAAAAATCCATAAATGGCTGTGGAACCAGATTAATGTAAAGAGGAGCATGTCTGAAAGGAGCGTTTGATTCCACCAGAGACTCTAAGTAAAAGAAATTCATGTGAAGTCGCCTTTTGGATTGTGGACTACAGTGTGAAGTCCCGAGTTTGGCATTTGGCAATGGCCATCTTGGTCATTTTAAAGTGGATGTTCTCAGAAAGTGGTGGATCTGGCTGAGAATTTGAGCACACTGCACATACCCATGCAAAATCACATCCTAAACCCCACCCTGCTATACTGCCCATTTTACTCCAAACAAGACTGTTGTTTTCAAAATGATTGAGACCATAAATTCATTAGGGAAATGTTCACCAATGTAACAGATCAAAGGAAAAATAGAGTCTTTTTTACATAGACTTCTATACAATTAGATTTCTTTTGGCAACCAGAGGACTTGCCCCCTGCTGGCTGGTTGAAAGAATGAAGATTTGAGGCAATTCTGCATTGGCTTCACTTTTCAGAGGCTATATTTTTTAAATAGACAGTCAACAGTCTGCACCATGTACTTCAGTTAAATTCAAATATTTGAGGATATAATTTTCACTTTACTCAACCTTTCGACAAAATAATGTGCACTTTACATCAATAATTGCCACAATAATCACAAAAAGCTCCTGTAATTCCATTTTTTTGGTTTGTTTTGGATTAGTTCATTCATCAGTGGTGGTTGGGAAACAATGAAAACTGAAACAGGAAACATTTTGTCATGCATCCCAGATACCACTGGTACTGAGTCATGTTTGTCTCTCAGACCTCTTGGGTTTCTAAACAGAGACTGTGTTTAGTTGTGAGGGGCTGAGATGTGGCCAGACGAACATCTGCTGGGCCTTGGATGAGAAATGAGAAGCAGCTGTTTATGTACAGGATAAACACATATGTTCTTCACCTCGTGCCAGCATGACATCACTCTATTTATTACAAACACTGTTAATCTTTGTGTATCCAGAGTCCGTGAGCCAAACATGAGGTCTCTTTTCAACAATGCAGCAATTTACGCCAACATCGAAGCTTTTATGCTTGCTGTAAATGGTTACATGAAATAAACATCTTACATATTTTCTTTGTTTATTTCCTGTAATATAAAATGATAATGGCTTTGAATTACTCTACTTTACCAATTAAATGATTGTTTAGTGCATAAAATGTGGTTGTCAATAACAGGCCATTAGAACATTTTTGTCCAGGGGATTCTTAGAAGCAACAAAACATCCATCCATCCATCACCCATACATCACTTAATCCTCATTAGGGTCGCACGGGGGCTGGAGTCTATCCCAGCTGACTTAGGGTGAAGGCAGGGGACACCCTGGACAGGTCACCAGTCTATCACAAGGCTGCATATAGAGACAAACAATCACACTCACACCATTAGACAATTTAGTTACCAATTAACCTCAGCATGTTTTTGGACTGTGGGAGGAAGCTGGAGTACCTGGAAAAAACCCATGCATGCACAGGGAGAACATGCAAACTCCATGCAGAAAGATCCCAGGACGCAAACTGGGGATCTTCTAGTTGTGAGGTGAAAGTGCTAACCACCAAGTCACTGTGCAGCCCAGCAACAAAGCACCCATACATCCATTAAACCGCTTAATTCTCATTAGGGTTGCACTCTCACAGCAACAAAACAGTTTTTTAAAATTATTTGATGTTTTGGCTATTCTGTACTTTTCACTCTACTTGCAAAAGACTATTGGGTAATCATCAGTCACGCAGCCAACATTGACAGACAGCACAGCGTATACAGAGACCAGCAGTTACATCATGGTGACATAACTGAATTCACAAGTCCTGGCAAAACCTATCAGATTAAAAAATCAATTCGCATTAGCAACGCTTGAGGGAAAACACATCGTACAGTGCTGGTTCCCACCTAAATGAAAACTGGATGGAAGTGTTATTTTCCTAAGGTTTCAATAATGGTCCTTTCACTTAAAAATGTATTTATGCATGTCAGGTTTGGACACGCATATCCACCATGGAGGTCGCTGTACTGGGATCAGGCTGGATCTAAAATGCAGCCTCCCACTGCAGAGTGTAGCATTACAGCATCGCTGTGCTTCATTCCCCTCACACCAGTTTTGGTAGACTGGCAGTTGATCAATTTTACAACAGGTTTAAGAACATCGCTGTCACCAGCTCAGTATTAAAAGTGTGCTAAATACTCACCAATTTACAGTTTTTGTTTGAGGCGATGATATGTTTTTAATGCTCCCTGTGGCCTGGAGATGGAGAGACTTATTGCCTTTCAGAATTCAGCCATTGTCTCCTCCAAAGGTTGATCATTTTGGCCTCACAGTGACTGTGACCGAATGCGGGAACGTTATTTCAAGTGAAATTTTAAGATTTAGTCTAGGGCTTAAGGGGTTAGCTATGCTGTCTTCTCACTATTTTCCTGCAGTTGTGACAGTTGTAGCTAAAGGAATTTGAGGAGCAACTCATTCCAAAGAGTTAGCTTAACGCTGAAAAATTAAAAGTATTAAACTATTTCAGTTATAACATGGTCTTAAGCTTGTCTTGATGTTGATCCTGGTTCTGCCTCAGAAGGACTGTTTGACAACTAATAAGCTCCATGTGGCTGCTCAGGTGTCCGATTACTAAACTCACATTTGGCTCATTTGGCTTCTGGGTTACTAATGGATCCCTAATGGCTCCCAGGCTCCCTCTGTTCCTCCACCCTCCACTTTCTTTAAGAGCAGGGTTAATGAGAAGGGACGGCTTTGTGACACCCAACCCTCTGCACCTTCACTTTTTTTGTTTTACCCAGTTTACATGCTGGCTGCAGCATCACCTCCTCTCTGACTCCTCGCTCTTCCTGAGATTTAAAGCATCACCAGTTACAAAGAGAACAAACTGAAGCTGTTCTTGGTTTTCAGCTTGACTCACTTTGGGAGTCAAGAATAACAGCCTACACAGAAATGATGACTAGCTTTGTTACAGCAGCATCTTTCTGTTTTATCAAGTTTCTTTACAATTTTTTCCTTTATCTATTTGTATTTCAAAGTTCATTTTCAAAAAGAAACAGTCTCAAGGTGACATTCAATTAAACTGACTTAACTGTATACTTTACTGGGCAAAACTTTCAGCAACATGTTGACAGAAGAAGCCTGGCATTGAATCCCCAACATTATAAACAACCTGCTTTACCTACTGATTCCCAGCCACCACAATTAAAATGTATTATTGTGCCAAATCCAGGTTTTATTTTTGCAGTTGGTAAATGTGCAGACCAAGGCAGAGCTACAAGTAATCAATGAAAAGGATGAAAACTGGAATTACAGCTGTGATCCTTGGGTGTACTCCAAAACCCAACATTGCTGGTTCCAATCTGGTGTACAGTTTCCACGCCATTCTACTTATGCTTACTTGAATTGATGCCTTTGTATTGCAAATAAGCCAGTTTCTTTATAATGTGGAAAAAAATGTGATACTGACGCTGCCTTTGGCAGTGATTAACCTACAGAGAATTATCAGCTAAATCAAAGCTTTGCTAGGCTTTAGTTGGCAATTTATCTCAAACCTAGTCCAGCCATGTTTTTGGCCTTGCCACAGTAAGATGACGTTACTATTCTTTGTCTACCCTAATGAAAAAAAATGAGATTTCTTCACTAATGCAGAGGCCCACAACCGGATACTGATAAACTCTACACTGGTCAGCATTGTCATCTCTTCATCCTCTTCCCCTTCTGTCATTGTCCTTCCTGCAGGCAAGCAGGGATGAGCAAAGAGGAAATGAGTGAATTGACAAAGGTGTAGAGGCTAGTGCTCAGCAGGATGTGTGTCAGCTGAGTATTTCACCGAGGTGACCCAGAAAACCCTGACAAATGCTGGTTGATGGAAATCAGATTTAGTTTCAGAGGTGCAGCAGCAGAAGGGCAGCAGCCTTAGTGTGTCTGGACAGTTTATTCAGTGTTACGTCAGAGGACACATATAAAATCATTTTAAAGTTAAAAGCTTGTTGCCATGTATATTTCTTATAATTCAAATATATTCATAGTTGCTTTGGGCCCCCCAGAGTCTAGGACTGCCGTTATGCACATGGGGTGTACTGCACTTTTGAATTCACTATTTTGTTTACTTTTCATACAAAGTGCGATGTAATGTCAGCACTATGTTAGAGATAATGCAGTTATGCGATGATCAGCATTGGTTTGTCTGTTTGTCTGTTCGCAACATTACTCAAAATGAACTAAAAGATTTGTATGAAAAAAGGTCAGAAATGATGGGCTGCACAGTGGCTTGGTGCTTAGTACTTTCGCCTTGCAACTAGAAGATCCCTGGTTCGTGTCCCCGCCTTCCCGTGATCTTTCTGCGTGTATTAAATGGCCACATTCTATGTTGCCATGATTTCTGATCATCAAAAACATGAAAAAATGCAGCTTTAAAAAAAAAAAAATGCTGCATTCTGATAATGCCATATGAGGGAATGAACAGCCTTGGTGGAGTAATGCGCTCTCTGAGTGCTTTTCTAGTTTTAATATGCGGTAAGCCTATGTGATGAAACAAAAAGGACTTAGTGATTTATTCAATCAAGAAGCACTAGTGTAAAAATCTGTGAAGAAATGAATACATTTGAACTAAATACAATATTCTTTGTCTTAAGTTTGATCTGTTTTCATAACTTGATTACGCTGGTATGACAGTTATGTAACAAGATAAGTGATACAAATTCGAGTTAGGTGTTGAAACGATAGAGTGTCCACATATGTCAACAAGCATAGTGGTACACTGAAATGCTAAAATGTAACGTAACAGTAACCTCACAGCTACAAAGCCCTCGGTTCGAATCTCTATCTGGGGTCTTTCTGTATGGAGTTTGCATGTTCTTCCTGTGGCTGTCTGGGTTTTCCCTGGATGCCTGGCCCGGCCCACCCATAGACATGCCTTGTAGGTTAACTGGTGATTCCAGATTGGGCTTAGATATGTTAGTGAGTCTAAGTGTGCATGTTTGTCTGTGTTGACCGTGTGATGGACTGGCGACCTGTCTAGGCTGGAGCTAGCCTTTAATGATGGACCAAACAGTACAGACTGCTGAAAACCAACACAGATGTTGCTGCCACTTTCTGACAGTATTGCTAATAAATGACTTTATTAATGGTAAATTACTTATTGACACTTTATGCATCAGTTTTAAACTATGCCTAAGAATAACTTCTGAATTTCTGACTGTAAATTTTCCTGAAAAGCACTGCAGGACATCTGAGAGAGAGTGTTTAATGATTTTAAAAACAAAGTGTCACACTGGAGGAGGATTTTCTATATTCTGGCAACCCAGAAATGCTTTATAAATTATCTATAGCTGATCTTTCAGCATTAGTAAATTGTACAGCTCTTTTACATCACTTATATCATGCATAGCCAGACAGTAGAGCATAGATATACGTCAATCCATTCAATGTCTATTCTGACTATCCTTTGATAGGTGATGGGAGTGAGTGGGGGGAGTCTACCCTTGCTGATAGTGGGCAAGTTGTACCATTTAGCATTACTTCTAGACTAAAAGGAGACAACCTCACCATTCCAGTGACAGCATTCACTAGCGGCCATTGTAAATATAAGGAAAGGAAAGGAGGAAGTCATGTGGCCACATAGAGAGGATGCTGGGGTGGAGAGAAGGGTCAAGAAACCATCAACGCTGTAGACGAAAACCTAGGATTTAAATAATCTAGCTATACTTCTCTAACAGACAAATGTTTCTGAAGAAAATGAGGACACTACAACAGAATGCGGCATAAAACTTTAAAATTTAAAGAATTTTAAAATCCTACTGTATTGAAGTTTAGAATCATTTTGTAGCCCTGTGTGAGTCCTGAAAGTGGAGGGTCAGAGGTGCTTAACTCATGCTGTCAGCAGTTTGGGTGTTGAAATCTGCTGGGCCAAGAGCTAAACTCTCATTTCTCTGCCCTCTCATTACATTTCCTTTCTGTAATCAGTGCTGTGGGATTCTGTCATGCTTGGCAGCAGCTCAAACGTCTGATTCAAGCTAAATGATTCATCTCCATCAGAGTGATTTTAAAGTACCAGGATTACCGTCTTTACTTCCTCCTTTCTGTCCTGTGTTTTATCAAAATCAACTCTTTTTTTCTTCCATATGTCATCTACTAAACCAAGCAGGGCTGAGATCCACCTCCCTCATTCAAAACCCTGCTCACAACACATGCCATTCTGGCCTGTATCGGAGTAATGTTGCCAGACAATTAAAACAATATGTACAGAGTGCTTTCTCTACCTCAGCAGCAGTTCAGCAGGTTTTCACCAGTCTTGTAGTGTTTGTCTGTAAAATGACACCAGAAGCAAGACTCAGCATGTTTTTGCCTGAACGGTTACGCAGATACCGGCTGACTAAGTGCCCTCGAGGTCTTGAGGTCAGTGTGATCGACAGGAGGTTCAACCTGACAAAAGAACCTAAGGAGCAGACAGGTGCAAGTGCTACTGAGGACTCTGGCTACAGCAGGTATAGAGACAGAATAGACTGTGGTTCAAGTAGATCCAAGTTTTATAAAGAGTGCTTTCGAATTGATTTCTTTGAAAATGGCATTATAATAACTGAAGCTATGACTCACAATGACACTGATCAACATATAATAACAATGGATTACATTTATATAGCACTTTTCGAGGCACTCAAAGCGCTTCACAATGAATCCATTATTCATTCACTCACACATTCTCACTCGGTGGTGGTAAACTACATTTGTAGCCACAGCTGCTCTGGGACAGACTGATGGAAGCGTGGCTGCCAATCTGCGCCTACAACCCCTCCGACCACCACCAACATTCATACGCATTCATACACCAGTGTGAGTAGCAGCGCTGGAGGCAAGGTGGGTAAAGTGTCTTGCCCAAGGACACAACAGCACATGACTAAGACAGAGCGGGAAACGAACCCCCGACCCTTCGATCATTGGACGACCCGCTCTACCACCTGAGCCACAGCTGCTGTTTTATTGCATAGTAAGTACTTGGTGGCCAGTGAACTTTTGTACAATAGACATTTTGGCATGTTGTAGCATGTGGAGAGCTTCAAGTACCTTGGTGGCAACATCATGCAGGACGTGGTCCTGTCACATCAGCACCGTGATGAAGAAAGCTCGACAGCGTCTCTACCACCTCAGACGCCTGAGGGACTTTAAGCTCCCTCTCAAGGTGCTCAGAAACTTTTACACCAGCACCATTGAGAGTGTTTTGGCTTGGAGTAACACCACCTGGATGGGCAACAGAACCCAACGGAACTTCTTGCTTCTAGGGCCTGAGCACACAGGCTGCCTGCTGACCCTGAGACAATAGACTCAGTAGCATATATGTATATATTCTATTGTCTATTGTCCATATATACATACATATATATGTGTGTGTGTGTGTGTGTGTGTGTGTGTGTGTGTGTGTGTGTGTGTGTGTGTGTGTGTGTGTGTGTGTGTGTGTGTGTATATATGTATGTATTCTTGTGTGTTTTTATGTATTATTCTTGTTATTCTTATTGTTTCAATCTTGAACAGGTGCCCAATGCATTTCAAGGCGCATTACACTATGTATAACTGCGTTTGTGATCAATAAAGGTCTTGAATCTTGAATCAAGCATGAGAAGCAGAAATTTGTTTCACTTGTGCTTCTCCTTCACACTTTCTGAGGTTGTTTCGTGTTTTAAGAAGAAAAATGGAGGAAGGGGACTTAAAAGATCAACAAGGAGAAAAGATCAGTATCTGAAAATGGTCACATAAGGAAAAAGAATAAAGTGAAGTAGAACAAAAATATAGGTGATGAAGAATAAGATCAAGGAAAGAAGATAAACAGGGACAAATATGTACAACAATTTTTAAAAAAATCTAATCTTTTTTTCATACCCACCAACTTCTCGGTTTTGGAGACACAGCTGGTTGCTAGCTAATTTGTAGAACAAAGACTCCACAAAGGAAAAAGAAACTTTCGGCTCTATTATCACAACAATAGGACCAACCAACACAAACAGCCAGAAACATGACACAGATACCCACAAACCAGAAAAAAGCTGTGCCACCTGCCAACAGAGCTACTAAACCACATATTGTTGGGTTCTCTCTGTCTGCACTTGCCCAGGCTTCAACTTTATTGTCTGGCAACAATTCACCAGAACGAGAGTGAAGGATGGATTCACCATCTGGGAGGAAAAAAGGTTACAAGTATTAAACCCTCAGTTGCTCCTTTGTAAGCACACATGCTGTCATCGGCTGGATGACTGGTTTGAATGGCACAATAATAACATGGTTTGCTTTCAGCCTGAAAGTCTGCCAGGCTCCACAGTGCAGACGAGGATGGTGGGAAGACGTTTGTAAGATGAAGTCACTGTTGTGCTAAAACAAGTCAAGACAGAGGAGGGCCCTGAATCACTCTGACACAACAACAAAAAGATTGTAACTTCCCAGAAAAAGACAGCACTGGAGTCACCATACAAGTTGTAAGGAGGCAGCCGGGGGCTTCAGTCAGCATAGATCAGACCTGTAGGGTTGAACAGCCGTTTGTCTTTACTGGTTTTCTCTTTGAACTTGAATATGTCACAATGGTTGCTCAACACAGCTTCTACATCTTCACTAGAACTTAGTCATTTTGCAGCTGTATTTGGGTCATTCCAGAATTGAAGGACATCAGGCTTCAAAATGTTTAAAAAAATAAACCTTCTCTTTTACAATTTTCTGCTACACATTCATCTATAATAGGTATTAAACTATCAAAGGCTTGATTGGCTCAGTTTACACATCAGTGGTACCATTTCAATTCCATGTTTTATTTGTTGTTTGTTAACCCTACTCTAATAACAGTAACAGAGTTGCAGGAGTAGAAGCTAGATATTTAGCTAGCTGTTACTGCTGACCAAGAGGACAAACTTACTGATGGAAAAATGTAAAGACAAAAGTACAACAATGTTGTCTTACTGATAATATGCATAACAGGGTTGCGTGAGGTAGAGTGAGACATTCAGTGAAGGCTGACAATGGTATGAAAATATGGAAAATAGAAGACAGAACATAGCTTTGCTCTACCCATTCTTTTGGAAAACTGTTTGGTGATGTTAATTCCAGCATATCATGTGATTCACTGTTTTCTTCTTCTTCTACCAGCTAAAAAGGTTATGCTAACATGGTTGCCTGCATGTTCTGGGACACACGTTCCATGTATAATAATTATTATTTAAAATATTATGTTGATTTTAAAAATTCCCCCAATTGCAGAGACAATAATACCAAAAAAAGAGATTTAAATTTCATTTTTACTGTTTTATTTGAGATTCAATTTGGTCATCATCGGGGTGAGACAAGAGAAGAAAGGCATTTTAGGAGGAACTCCAGACTTATTTGACATTTAAAAAAACATTTTCAAACATTCTTTTCTCCTAGTTGTTTTAGATTTGGTTTCACGGCAAGTACATTTACACAACTGCATGTTTTAGTATTTTTTACATGGATGATTTGAAATTTGATGGGTGTGATGTAAAATGTCCTCCAATTCCAGAAGAACCCATCTGACAAACTAAATCCTGTTGAGGTTAGCAGCCTCCAAACTGGCAAAAAGGGAGTCACCAGGATAGTTTTAGATGCTTAGCTTCAGAGTGCCTGAAGTAGATTATAGTGTCTTTCCTGGTGAACAACTGCACAAGACACAAGGGTTCTATGTTCTAATTCAAGTGATCAGTTTTACAGTGAAGTTGAGTG
Source organism: Amphiprion ocellaris (assembly GCF_022539595.1). NCBI lineage: Eukaryota > Metazoa > Chordata > Actinopteri > Pomacentridae > Amphiprion > Amphiprion ocellaris. Next base: position 25,895,372 of record NC_072768.1, read on the forward strand.
TGTTGGCATATTGGCACACTGTGCTCCGTTTGGGCAGCTGTTCATCCATAAATGTTAAATCGAAAACACCTGGACACACTATAGAGTTCTTGGAGACTTTTAAAACTTTCTAGGCTTTACCAATATTTTAGTCAGAGCTGTCAGTAGTTTAAAAAATGTTGTGTGGCATTTTTCATTAGTTTCCTGAGAATTTACAACAGAGGGAAATGAAGATAAGGAATGTGGAGGATATATTCCCACATGGCAGTAAAATGGTGAGCACTAGCTGTATGTGCAGTGAACAGAGCAGTCAAGAGCACTCAGACACCAGTTGTCTCGACCAGAAGTCCAACAAACCCCCCTGAGACCGTAATCACCATGTTATGGCTGGATGTCTGGGTGTCCAACCCCCCCCATGAAGAGCACAAATGGACCACTGATCCTCAGGTCTGGGATCCCTGTAGGCTTGTTTGCTTACAGGCTTTAATGGAGGACGGGAAGAAATAGAAAAGAAGTTTGAAGACGCTGACGAGGACAGATGGAATGCAGCGTTAGGGAGGAAAATACGTTAACGTTATTGCTCAGTGTACATCTAAACCAACTAAAATACAAAAAAAGGAACCAAGGGCATCTTTCTGTTTCAGGCCAAAGAAGACAAACGTTGCTACATTTTGTATTTTTTTTGTTGAAGAGATGAGTGCCCTGAGAGAAGTGGTGAATGCATTCACTGTGTAAAATTGTCAGAGTAGAATTTTTTTTATATAGTTCCCACAAATTAGCAGTTTCCTTTTGGCCTCTCTTTGTGTATGTTTGTTTAGCACCATGGTTCTGGAGAAATGTTGTCTTGTCTCCCTGTGTACTGTACCAGTTGATGTTTAAGCACTTGTAGTTCTGGCTGCATAGCACTACTACTATTTAGTGTCTAACAAATACTGACCCACAAAAGGAATGCATAAAATGTCCTTGCTGATAGACAGAATGCTACAAGACAAATGAACTGAAAACAAGAAAACTCCATTAACTAAGTGCAACTCTGACAGATATATATTTTATATTAACAGAAATATATACACTGCTGTTCAAAAGTTTGGGTCACTTAGAAATGTCCTTATTTTCGAAAGAAAAGCATTTTTTTTCAATGAAGATGACTTTAAATTAATGAGAAATATAGTCTAGACATCGTTAATGTGGTAAATGACTATTCTAGAAGGAAACAGCTTATTTTTAATGGAATATCTACATAAGGATACAGAGGGTAATTTCCAGCAACCATCACTCTTGTGTATTAAAGGTACATTGTATTAGCTAATGGTGTATAAAAGCTAATTGATGATTAGAAACTCCTAGTGCAGTTATGTTAGCACATGAATAAAAATGCGAGTTTCCATGGAAAATATGAAATTGCCTGGGTGACCCCACTTTTGAACGGTAGTGTTTATATTATGACAGATGTACAGAATGTACCAGGCTCTACACCAGAGACAGAGAGGTCTTTCTGCTGCCTGAGTGTTTAGGACAAAATGTGTTTAACTGAAGTGAAAGCGATAAAAACCTGTCATCTGTTCTCATAGATAGGACCCCTGGAAACAGGAAACTGTGCTCTGTTTACTTTCCCTCCATCCCTCTAATACAGACAACCTGTGGAGGGAGGGAGAGTTCAGTGCCCCTGTCATTCATCATCAACTACACCCCACCTCCCCCAAAACATTCCTCAGTCTCTTATCTCTCTGCATCGTAAACACTGAGGAAACCCGCCCATGTGTGGGTGGCTTCAGGGGTCAGAGGTGACTGCACTGCATTTGTTTTGTAGCAGGTATGCCTTCTGGATGACATCAGCACTGCAGGCCGAGCCAGGCCGAGCCAGGCTGGCAGGAGCGGGGGGGGTTGTCTCCCACATAGAGCTGATTAAAAACAGATCGGCTTTGCTGCATGCCTGCCTTGACCTGATGTGATAAACAGCACTTGGTCTGATAACAATATGTTCCTGGCATAGGTCTATGTTTCTTTTCAGTTTTTGTCCAACTTTATAGCATGACACTGAAAAGACAATATGATGTCATGCAGATAATGATGTAGTACAGACAATCCTTTAGTTAACTAGAAAAGCAGTCAGACAGCACAATATTCCGACAAGGCTACTCAGTCGTATCATTTCCGATGGCTGAAATCTTGAAAAAATTTGTGGCAGAAATCACGGCGCTATAGAATGTGGCTATTTAGTATAGATGTATCCACAAACAAAATGACCTTGCACTGAGCACAGGCGTGTGTTATGCATGTGTACGTTATGTACAGATACCGAATCACGTGACCTAAATATGTAGCGAGCAGCAGGAATTGATGGGACTCGGACACCCATTTATCCGTCGGATAATTTCCAATGGATAAATCCCGATAAGTCCACAGTGGTCAATTTGTAGTAGGATCGCAATCATGTGATTGTCAACAGGCAGCTGACATAGTGTTCACTTGTTGTCATAGTTACAGTGATGCTGTGATGCTATCTCACAATGATACAGAAATCCAGACTATAAGCTGCATCACTGCCAAAATTTAATCACTTGGTCCTTGTGTCATTTCTGACGTTCTCTGAAAATTTCATACAAATCTGTCTGTTTTTGAGTAATGTTGCTAACAGACAAACAGACAGACAGACAAACGAACACCGATAACTCCGCCGTGTTCCTTGGTGGAGTAATTATGAAAAACCTTCACGCTGAAACAGCAGTACTAGTAAAAAATCCAGCCAATTGCTGTTACAGCTTCTTGGCAATTTTTGATGCCAGCATTCAGCATCAGTCTACCACAGACAACAGCACTGGTCATGTGGTGATCATCACCAAAAATATCCTCTTAATAAAGGCAGGTCGTTAAACAAAAGAAAAGCCTGACCAGGATGTTAAAACATAATACACATCCTTCACTTCTCACAATGGAGGGAAACTGTGGCCTCAGTCTGGTGTCCACCTCTGTTTTGTCTTTAAACATATTACTTCATAACAACAAGCCAATAATGATACTAATGATGTCATCACATCTAGAAATATGAATTTGTTTTTTATGTGTGAAAAACTAGACCCATCATCAACCCATCATAGTTTCTCCAAGATGTCAGTGATGATCTTCAAATATTAAAACGAGTCCAAAACCATAAAGAGAATTTACAATCACACAAAACTGTTTGAGCAGTTAACTAATCATCAGAAGTGTTGCTGACTAAATTTCTATTGCTCAATTAACTGATTAATCGGCTTTTCAATATTTTGGAATTCTTTAGGCAATTCTGGGAATTTTCAAAGGAAACATTAAACAAATGAGTTTCTGGAGTTTAATAAAAAGAATGACAGTAGCTCAAATGTACCAAAATCAACAGAAACGTCAAAACAGTCTGGATGAAACTGAACTCCTTAATAGCTAAACACATAAGAATGTCGAGTGAGTCAAGCCATCTGACTTGGTGGATAGTAGATATAAGACAGTTTAGCTGAAATGCCTACGATATGCGAGTTGCGCAGTGCTTTTGGATGATGTCATTGTTGCTGTCAACTCCTCCAGCCTGAGGCCATCTGCTGACTGGACTGAATCAGAGCGAGGCGCTGCCTTCTCCAGCTGTTATCTGCTTCATAAACACACAGCTGCTCTCACTGTGACTCACTGATGACAACACCTCAAGGCTCACTGAGATGCCACGAACAGGCTCACAGGGCTGTAACTCAATGCTGTAACACGGTGTATGACAAATCCATGCATCAGTTTCCTGTATAGAAACTCTTACATAAATGGAAAATCACTTGTTAGACTGAAAGGGAGCTCTTTCTGCTTTTACATTAAAGTTAAAAAACATTTTTTGAAGGCTAATTTCAGCTTAAAGGTCTCTACAAGTGAAAAAATGTCCTGCAATCAGATACAAATGATCCAAAATGGAAACACCCTCTCAGACTGTAGTGTTCATAAATTAATTTTCAAAAACAGAGAGACCTGAGGGCAGTCAAATACAAACAAGGACTGTAGATCTGATTCAAATCACAATAGATAGAATAGCTAAACATCTTTAATTATGATGGGACTTTCAGATTGGCATTACTCGCTAAGAACAGCTAAGGCTGATTAGTCTTAAGGGCATCCTGTCATGATCTGGACTGTCTGACAAGTAAAAGGGATACTGCACTTTCTGAGTGCTTTTCTAGTCAATCTTTACCACAGCTCTGTTTGGTCAAATCTGTCTCCAAACTGTAGAGACAATGAGCATAACACCACACCTACTTGAATCACTGACCAGGGCAGACATGTGGGTGGTGATGCACAGTTATGTATCCTCTGAATGTCAGGAGAATCTCATCCCTCTGATGTCAAGTCAAAAGGCTAAAGTCTAACTGATGTCACAAGTCACTGGTGTAGGAAAAGTTTCATATTTTAGGAAATACACCCATCCCTCTCTGGTGGAGAGTCAGATGGGAAGATTGACACTACACCCATATCTGTCCCTGAAATATAATGTTTTTTTTTAATGAATTGAACAAACAAGCCATAGCACGTCAATGATTGATCTATTGCTGTGCTGGGAGGTAGATTTTGTTCAGCCTGGAGAGAGCAAGGTTAGCTGTTTCCACTTCTTTTGAGTCTTTGTGCTAAGCTAAGCTAACCAGCTGCCGGGTATAGTCTTTCATAGACAGGTATAAAATTTGAGTGTCATTGTCACCTAACTCTCTAGAAATTATATTTTCAACATATCAGGCTTTTCAGTAAAGTCAAAATGAAGTAGAACTTCAACAATTAGTCAATTAATCAATTACTATTAAAATAATCGTCAACTGTTTTGCCGTTAATCAGTTTGAGTAATATTTTAGGAACAAAAGTTGATTTAAATTTCTCTGATTGCAGCTAGTGAATGTGAATATGTTCTGATTTTGTTCCTCTTCTATGACGTTACACGGATTATCTTGGAGTCGTTGACAAGACATTCATCATCTTGTTGCTTCAGGAAACACTAATCAACAGTTTTCACTATTTTCTTAAGTTTTATGTCCCAAACTACTAATCAAGTAATTGAGAAAATGATCAACAGATTATTCAATGCTTAAAATCATTAGCTACAGCAATATAGCCAAATTGCAAATCTGCAAAAAAAAAAAAAAAAAACAGTAACACAGCAAACAGAGAAGAAAAGAATAGTAGGAAGAACAGCATTGTCAGTACATCTTCCACTGTTGTGTTGTGTCCAAACACAACACACCAGCGACTTCAGACTCAGAAACTCTGAGACAACAACTGGTTCATCCCAAGGATAAAACACAAGTGGAGCAACATTGTATATGCAGGCCAATGCAGCAAGGAGTGAACAGACTTGTACATAGGGGAAACTAAACAACAGTTCCACAAGTGCATTAGGACAAAGCTCAGCAATCCACCTGCACCTGAATGATACAAGACACTCCTCTGAGGACGGCAGTGTAGCCATGTGGGCTGGAGTGACTATGTACACTAGCATTCAAAAGTTTGGGAAGCTGTCAGTAGTAAAAAGGATAAACTGTTTAATTTAGGTAACTAAGGAAGCTTAACAGCTAGTTTTTGGCTCAGGCTCATCAGGTTTACAATACACATGCAGACGAGACGGGTCAAATTTCCATGACAATTTCAACAACATTGACAGGATAAGGAGCTGGTTCATCGTTCCAGGACCAGGTCAGTGTCAGAACCAGGTCAGGGTCAACAGTATAGGCCTTCCTCCCAGGGAGATTGAGCAGTGTGATCTCCCCATAGTTTGAACACCCTCTGGTCCCCCTTTCTAAATATAGGAACAACCACCCCAATCCCTGGACACTGTCCCTAACCTCCATCCAACTCTGACAAGGTGCATCAACCAAGAGAACCCTGCAGTGTCCAAAGCTTGAGCTCAGGCCTAATGTCATCTACCCTTTCACCTGAAGCTCTTTGATCACCTCTATACCCTCAATAAGGAATACATTTAAATGTTATTAAATATGCACTACCGTTCAAAAGTTTGGGGTCATGTAGAAATGTCCTTATTTTTAATAGAAAAGCATTTCAATTTCAATGAAGAGAACATTAAATTCAGTAGAAAAGCACTCAGAGCGCAGTACTCCGATAAGGCTGCTCAGTCATATCATTTCCGACGACTGAAATCTTGAAAAAATTTGTGGATACACACTATAATTTGCATCACTGCCAAATGTAATCAAATGGTCCTTGTGTCATTTCTGACCTTCACTGAAAATGTCTCCCAAATCTGTTAATCCACTTTTTAGTAATGTTGCGAGTAGAGATACAGACAAACAGACAAACCAACGCCGATCATCACATTTCTCCGCTGAGGCTCCGTCTCCCTGGTGGAGAAATCACAAATACAGTCTAGACATTGTTAATGTGATAAATGACTATTCTAGCTGGAAATAGCTGATTCTTAATGGAATATCTACATAGGGGTACAGAGGAACATTTCCAGCAACCATCACTCCTGTGTTCTAATGCTACATTGTGCTAGCTAATGGTGTTGAAAGGCTAATTGATGATTAGAAAACCCTTGTGAAATTATGTTAGTACATGAATAAAAGTATGAGCTTTCATGGAAAACATAAAATTGCTTGGGTGACCTCAAACTTTTGAACTCTGAAACTCCCCATCAGTCACTTAGAACTGAGGACACCTCTTTGATGAGAGGTGAAATGTCAAGACCCTAAAAGAGAAGTCCAGTTACTTTTTACCGAAGCTCTCATTTTCTTTAGTAAAGGCTAAAGACTTTCTGTATAAACATTAGGTTTTGCCCCTTATTAACAGCTTTTACTATTACTGCCTTTCCACATTTGGTGAGCACTGATTGTTCATGATCCAATGTGTTGTCTGCAGTGTCCCTGAGCCAAGCCAGCCAAGAATCTATGCCTCTCTACACATCTCATGTCTCAAAAGACAAAGCATCTTCCCATTATACTGTGAGTCCTATACAGCAGCAGAATGAGCTGTTGTCATCTGTGGTTAAAAAAAAAAAAAAAGCTCCCTAGGAGTCACACTAGAACCTGACACAGAATGAAAAAAACATCCTTCCAAAAGACAGGACGTGCCACCACCCGTAAGCACCCAGAAGACAAAAGAGGGACCGTTCACCTCCGACATCCGTCACTGATTCCACTTCCCTTCTCAGTGAAACAGAGCTGCCTCGACTGTTCTGCTCACAGCCCATTTGCTCTCACAGACCAGACATCTATTACTGCTATGATTCAGTTTGTAAATGTGTTTCAAATATTGAAGCACAGAATAGATTTCAATATGACTCCTTTGTTCTTGTTAATTAATGTGAAAGGAGGTAAGTTGATTCAAATCCCTCAAATCCCCCAAATCCCCCCAAAACCCTGCAGGACCCAAAACACCCCCAGTAATCCCACTGTTCCCATTTAGAGTGTGCCACAACAACACACACACAGTAAAAATATGAAAACAATCCTCTTTGTCCTTATCTGCAGATAGGACATGCTGAGGTTTTCCAACAGTTATCCTCCTCATATTTCACATGTGAAGTTTAGCAAACTGAAGCATGAACTAAACTGTGTGTGAAGCATGTGAAGTGTGTGTGGTGTTTAAATATTAACCTGAGCTGCTCCTCTCTGCATGAAACAAACACAAACCAACAACACAAACAGAAAACGATCAATGCATACCTCATGAGGTTTTGTAAACCTTCTTTGCTGGAGTTTCTCCTCACCAGAGCGTTGGACATGTTTGTTGTTTGTTGTCTTCTACTATTTGTCTTCAAATCTTCCTCTCCCGAGAAATCAAGCAGATCACACCGGCCACTGAGATTAGCTTTCTCCACTTTTTCTTCTTTTCCAGATCGACACTGACGCTGAAGGCAGCTGTCCGTCCTGCAGCTGCACCGAAGCCCACAGCTCAGATTATGTGTGAGAGAGACAGTGTGATATACTGGCAAAAACCCACACACACACACACACACACACACACACACACACTCCTGTTGTTCTATATCACACACAGTTCTCTGCTCTGCAATGCTTGTTGGGAATGTCAGCGAAGCTCAAAGGGACTCCCTCCTCTAACTCGTGGAGGCTGGGTTTTTAGTCATTACACTCCCCCCCTCCTCATGCACACCCACACACACATGCAACAGACACACACAAACGCACACACACACATGCACACACACACACACACCTCACCCCCTCCTTTTGTCCAACATGTGGTTTTCATTGAAGACCTCAGTTGTAGAGAGGCTCAACATCTCCCTTTTTTCTTTCCTTCTTCTCTGCCTTTCTCTCTTATCCCAGGTCACGTGGTCTTCCCTGAGGGGGAATGAAAGACGATATCCCCTCCCTGGAAAAAAAAAAATCCGCTACTGAACCATCCTGACGTCTCCCCAACATTTCAATCTCCCTTCAATTGCCTGGCAGATTAACAGGCAACAGCCAACAACATCAAAGTGAGGGAGTCTTAACTGAAGTATTGGCATCAGAATGTAAAAGTACTCCGATTGTAAGGAAGCCCACATTTAAATACTGCTTTAGGTTAGGAAACATCAACAGTGAAATGTGTACAAATGTCAAAAAGCTGAAGTAGCGATACTGAGGAAAAGAAGAGTTTGGTTTATGGGTGAACAATGATAAAGAAATTGTCCTCCTCATAACACCGAAATGTTTACAAATATACAGTCAGGTCCATAAATATTTGGACATTGACACAATTTTCAGCATTTCAGCTCTGTATGCCACCACAATGGATTTGAAAAGAAACAAGATGTGCTTTAAGAACAGATTTTCAGCTTTAATGTGAGAGTATTTACATTCAAATCAGGTGAACAGTGGAGGAATTCCAACACATTTTATTTGTGTCCGCCACCTTTTTAAGGAACCAAAAGTAAATGGACGAACAAACATAATCATAAATCAAGTTGTCAGTTTTAATATTTCATTGAAAATCCTTTGGGTTTGGTCTCTGTGATGCTCTGCCAGGCCTCTACTGCTACTGTTTTCAATTCCTACTTTTTCTTTGGACATTTTCCCTTCAGTTTTGTCTTCAGCAAGTGAAATGGATGTTCAGTTGGATCCAGGTCAGGTGATTGATTTGGCCATTGCAGAACATTTGCCTTAAAAAAATTCTTTGGTTACTGTCACAGTATGCTTCAAGTCATTCTCCATCTGCACCATAAAGCGCCGTCCAGTGAGTTCTGCAGCCATCACATCATCAATAAATATAAGAGAACCAGTTCCACTGGCAGCCATACATGCCCTCACCATCACACTACCACCACCATGCTTCACTGAAGAGCTGGTATGCTTTGGATCTTGAGCAGTTCCTTCCCTTCTCCAGATTTTTCTCTTCCCATCATTCTGGTATAAGTTGATCTTGGTCTCATCTGTCCATAAGATGTTATTCCAGAACTGCACAGGCTCTTTTAGATTTTTTTTTTCCCTTTTAGATGGCTCTTCTAATCTGGTCTTCCTGTTTTTGAGGCTCACCAATGGTTAACACCTTGTGGTGAATGGACTGTATTCACTCTGATGAAGTCTTCTCCTAACTGTTGGCTTTTACCTCCTGGAGAGTGTTCTTGATCTGGCCAATTGTTGTGAAGGGATTTTTCTTGACAAGGGAAAGGATTTCTCTGTCATGCACCACAGTTGTTTTCTGTGGTCTTCTGGGTCTTCTGGCATTGCTGAGCTCACCAGCGCATTCTTTCTTTTTAAGAATATACCAGACAGTTGATTTGAGCCCACCTAATGTTTTTGCCATCTCTCTGATGGGTTTGTTTTGATTTTTCAGCCTAATGATGGCTTGCTTTACTGATAGTGACAGGTCTTTGGACCTCATATTGAGAGCTGACCTCACTAGATTTGCAAATACCACACTGGAACTGAACTCTAGATCTTTTATCTGCTCCTTGTAAATGAAATAATGAGGGAATAACACATACCTGGCCATGGAACAGCTGAGCAGACAATTGTCCAATTACTTTTGGTCCCTTAAATAGGTGGAGGGCACAGCTAAAATGTGTTGCGATTCCTACTGTTCCTGTTCAACTGATTTGGATATAAATACCCTGAAATTAAATCTGAATGTCTGCACTTAAAGTGCCCTCTGGAAGCTGCAGTAATTATAAATCCTGCCAATCAGAAACAAATGTCACAAACTTGGGACAAGGTCAGGGTGGATGGGTGAGTCCACAATACCTTACTACCATGACCATGTTTGTCACATAAGGAGCTATTATTACTCCGCAGAGTTGTGTGATGATCGCCGTTGGTTTGTCTGTCTGTCTGTTAGCAACATTACTCAAAAACGAACATTTGGGTGAAATTTTCAAGCAAGGTCGGAAATGACACAAGGACCAAGTGATTAGATTTTGGCAGTGATGCGGCTAAAATTCTGGATCCATGGATTTGTTAAAGATTTCTATATCATTGCGAAATAGCAATACCACGTCACTACAAGTGAACACTACGTCAGCTGCCTGCTGACGATCACATGATTGCGATCCTACTACAAACCCACCGCTGTAGACTTATTGAAACTTATATGGTGTCCGTATGTAATGTACACATGCAAAACACATGCCTTTGCTCAGCGCAAGGTCATTTTGTTTGTGGGTACATCTGTATTAAATGGCCACATTCTATGGTGCCGTGATTTCTTATCATCAATAACTAATAAACAAATGTGGCATTTAAAAAAATGCTTCATTTCTGACAATATCATATGAGGGAATGGTGTACTGGTGGAGAACTGCGCTCTCTGAGTGCTTTTCTTGTTGTATTATGTTCATGTCAGGCCCTAGTTTTAACAAAACAATTTAAATCAAATCTAAATGTTTTCATAAACATAGTCAAGGATTTTTTATGCCTAAATCAAACCTAACCTATACAATGGCAGTGAAATATCAGAAAACTGCAGTGGTGATAGCCTTCTGTTGACAGAGATGTTAGAATAGAAATGCTTACACACTGTAAAGTCAATACATTACGACTACACACAGGTGAGCAGTCAGTTTTTGTAGCCTACTGAAATGGGCACACGTTAAGTTGACCCGAGTATTCTAAGTATCAGTATGTGATGGCCAGTGACCTTAACCCTCATCAGGACACATGGCAAAACCAATTAATCTGTACACTTGGGGTCCAGCTGGACCCCAGTAGTATTTCATCTGTCACATTTCTGTATGTGTCCATGTCTTCTCAATATATATTTTCCTAAAACGTGTGTCGTCTACTCTATCACTGCATACAGACATGATATTTTCATGTCTTCAATGGAAGATTTAGAGATGTTTAAGTCACATACTTTGTGCATATCATGATTTATTTATTATACAAGTTCTGATTGACACTTATGATAAATAGATTTGGCTTGGAAAAACAGATCCAGTTAAAAATTAAAAGCTCTTATTTGAATTTAGGAATTGTAAAAATCCTGTTGCTCTTCACCTGTACATGTGATATATCCAGGTGAGCTGAATTCATAGGCGAATTGTTGCTGTGCACACGCAGGAATTTTCCCTCTGCCCTTCACTCTGTAACAAACAAACTCTACGTCTTTGTCCTACCCACCCCTCCCAAAACCCTCACACACATATTCAACACACCGCCGTTACTACGGCAACCACTCAAGTCAGTCTTGCTTGGTGGCACGTCAGACAAAAGGCCATTCTGGGAAGTGAATTCATGGCGTGGACAACCCCCTTCATGCTGAAGCTCATAAAATAGAGCTGCAGTTTCCAGTGAACCCTGGCTGACCTGAACACAACCTTGACACTCAGACACAGAATGCAGGCACACAGCAGCTCAACAACTTTGCCCAGTGTGCACCTGCAATCGTTGTTTCTCCTTAAAAAAAACTTATGTCCAATGACCTGAAACTGTAAAAAGATCTAGAAAATGAAGGAAAAAATGCCTGTATTTTGAGTATCGAGGATAATTTTTAACCTTTCAGAACAATATATAACAAAATAATTAAAGCTCTGAAATTCATTTACATGCTATTATTTTACAGTCATAAGTCCCAAAAAATAGTGACAAGAGAGAGTTGAACACACTGAATCAAAGAAAACATGCAACACTCTCACAAAGTGTAGCATCAAGAACAAAAACCCTTGTCAACGGCACAAACATCTAGACATGGAGATGACAAAACCAAAGAAAACTGAGCAAGTACAAGGTCTAAATCAGACTCTGGACTCATATCAACATGAGAACTTGAATGAAGACACTAAAACAAAAGCTCTGACAACAGAAGGGCTGTTTTTATTCATCTTGTCAAAATGCCAAAGGGCTGCCATGAGCAGAACTGGGATTTACAGCATGAATGACAAATCCAGAAAGTACACTCAGACCAGAAGAAATAAATGCCACACAAACCACGCCCCAAATTTCTGTCACAAGACTTGAAAACACATCAATGTTACCAGACAATCCTATCAAAAAAGTAGACGGCTCAGCCGCCTCATGTTCAGATACAGAATGGATCTCTACAACAACTTTTGCATCTTAATTCCGAAAAACGTCACAGAGACAAAACACTGGAGAAAATGCATGCAAATGAATAAAACACATGAAAGTACAGTGTTTCCTCTACATTCATTTAGGAGTGGTGGGCTGCCATTCCTAAATCCTAGCCGCCGCTCCTTCAAATTCCTTTTTTTAAAAAAAATTGTCGCAAATACACCACCGCCGCATGTCTCCACCTTCACAGCAGAGTCCTGCACTGTGTCGGGTTCTCGCAAGTACTAAGGTAAACTACAGATAACTATCTTGCTCAGTATCTACTCTTTGATACGTCGGGTTAATACGATGTTAATTACTCGCAAGAGCGTGGCCTTGAAAGTGACGTCACGTCAAGCAACAAGGTCAGAGAGTCAGAGGAGTGTTGTCTTGGAAAATAGGGCAGTAACTTACCGGAGAAAAGTTATTAGCTCAAGATAACTCATAATATATCCTACAAGTTAAATAGACATTTGCAAAATATTGATGGCCAGCTAACTTTACGTAACATATCGGTAGCTTAAGTTAATTTAGCCTGGTGCCAACTCAGTGTCGCTAACGTGAGTAAACTAATTGATAGCATTAAAGCTAATATCTACACAGCATGATGTAACTGCTGACTGCATTTTCAGATGAGCTTGTTCAAATAATTCTCTAAGAAGAGAAAGACACTTGATGAAGATGTAGCTAGTCAGGTGTCATTAGCCTTTTACTGACTCATAAATGATTATGGTTAAGTAAAATATTGTGTTCACACTTGTAATCAGATGTGATGTGAGTGTAAATTATCTAACGTTAATGCTTTATGTAATCATATAAGACAAGTAACATTAGACAGGGAGGAGCAGTGGAACAAAGTGAAGGAGAGCAGAGTGATGGTGCAGAAGAGAGCGATGAGAGTAGAGGAGAAAAACCTAAACGGAAGCCCAGGCTATCAGGCTGTGAATTTCCGTACAACAGACCTTCTATAAAAAAACCCAGAAAAATTCATTGTTCTAAGCCTGGGTGCAAACTTTGCCACTGATTCTACAGCCTCATCAAGAAATTGAAGAAGAAATTGATGAAGAAATTATTTTTTTTTTTTATTTTTAATTATTTAATTTTATTGTTTTATTTATTATTTATTTTTAGAGTCAGCCTTTAAAAAGCCATTTTCAACAGGCCATTCAATAAATAGGTTGTAAAAGTAAAATCTGCAGTCAAATGTCATTTGTTTACGCCGCCACGGCTCCCCAGAGAACCTACCCCTGCTGCTGAAATAAATCCTAGAGGAAACACTGAAGTAGGACTGCTCTTTAAAATTCAGTCATTTGAACCATCAATCTACAAACCTCAAAGCGGAATATCCTCTTTTCATATCTTACAAAAGAATCTAATAATAATCAATACTGAGGGGAACTGACATCTCTTTATTCACAAAAGTTATTTTTCATGACTCAGTGGACTTAATATTCCTTCCTACTGTATGACTTCAATAGTGTCTAAGCCTCAACATTTTACAGACTACTTTATGAAGCAGCTCACGAAAATTTGTATATGTAATAATCAAACTAATAATTAGCAGCTGCAGTGGGGTCAGCAGTGCTGTTATTCTACAGACATCAGTAGAAAGCCATTCACAGTGACACACAGTTGTTTTTATCTCCTCCACCTTCCCTGTTGGAGAACAAACATTTCATCATCCATCAGCACAGAAACAACACTCAGTCTGTTGGTTCACCTTTAACTCAAAGCAAACAGTCTGTGTTTGTTGCTGGAGGTTATCTGGTGTTGCCAGGTATTGAGCCGCTGTCAATTCCCTGAAGCTGTGGATTTTCAAGGTGAAATATCTTTCCCACCTGGATTCAGAATCAGAAGCAGCTTTCAGAGCCGTGTTTGTGGAGTTACACTTACAGCTTAGAGAGCTTCTAAAGATCCTACAACATAATGAAATCAAGTATCAAAAAATGTTTTGGAAACATTTTCTATTACTTCTGTGCTTTGTTCTTGCTGCTTTCTTGCGACTGAAAATGGGAAACATCCAGACAAAACCAGAAAATCCTAAAGGCCTCAATGTGTCTCATACAAGCTAGTTTGTATTACATCATATAACATAATATGTTCTGAAGTGCAACGCATGAAAAATCGTGACCTTCTGGCCACATTCCAATTTCAGTTGCTATTATTATTTCGCCAAGGAATGAGGCAGAGTTATGTGATGATCGCGCTGGTTGGTTTGTCTGTTTGTCTGTCTGTTAGTAACATTACTCAAAAACGGACCAGCAGATTTGGATGAAATTTTCAGGGAAGGCTAGAAATGACACAAGGATCAAGTGATTAGATTTTGACAGTGATGCAGCTTATAGTCCAAATCCACAGATTTGTTAAAGATTGCAAGACAGCAGCATGGCGTCACTGTAACCTGCTGGCGATCACATGATTGAGATTCTACTAAAAAATACTAGTAGTCCTACTAGTACAGAGATATCCTGGATGAAAACCTTGTTCAGGACCTCAGACTGGGCCAAAGGTTCCCCTTCCAACAAGACAATGACCCTAAGCACACACCTAAAATAATGAAGGAGTGGCTTCAGAACAACTCTGTGACTGTTCTTGAATGGCCCAGTTGAGCATCTCTGGAGAGACCTGAAAATGGCTGTCCACCAATGTTCACTGTCCAACCTGAAATAACTGGAGAGGATCTGCAAGGAGGAATGGCAGAGGATCCCCAAATCCAGGTGTGAACAAGTTGTTGCATCATTTCCAAGAAGACTCATGGCTGTATTAGCTCAGAAGGATGCTTCTACTCAATACTGATATTTATGGCTATGTGATATTTCTTTTTTTTTTTTTAATAAATCTGCAAAATATCTACAATTCTGCGTTTTTCTGTCAATATAGGGTGCTCTGTGTACATTAATGAGGAAAAAAATGAACTTGAATGATTTTTAGCAAATGGTTGCAATATAACAAAGAGTGAAAAATGTAAGGGGGTCTGAATACTTTCCGTACCCACTGTCAGTTACACACGCCTGTGCTCAGTGAAAGGTCATTTTGTTTGTGGGTATATCTATTTTAAATAGCCATATTCTATGTTGCGGTGATTTATTTATTTTAATCAATAACTAATTTTTTAAAATGCTGCATGTCTGACAATGCCACATGAGGGAATGAACAGACTTGGAGTACTGAGTTCTCTGAGTGTGTTTCTAGTTCATTATAATTCAGATGGCAAAAAGACTTTTGACTGAATCACTCTTCCCTAACTCAAACACTGTGCTTCAGAGTAAAACAACCATGCATCTGTCTAACTGTGTACCAGGGCTGTCAGCTGCATACCAACCTGACTTCTGCACAACACAACTGATGGTCCCAACCCCATTAAGAAGGCAAGAAATTCCACAAATTAACCTTGACAAGGCACACTTGTGAAGTGAAAACCATTTCAGGTGACTACCTCATGAAGCTAATCTAGAGAATGCTAAGAGTGTCCAAAGCTGTCATCAAAGGAAAGGGTGGCTATTTTGAAGAATCTATAATATAATACGTTTTGACTTATTTTATACTTTTTTTGTTTACTATATAATTCCATATATGTTCATTCATAGTTTTGATGCCTTCAGTGAGAATCTGCAACGTAAATAGTCATGAAAATAAAGAAAAATCATTAAATGAGAAGGTATGTCCAAACTTTTGACTGGTAGCGTATACATATATGTATTAAAGGAGCTGTCATTATAAATACTAATTTAAACACAAATAGCATTTGATCATTTAAAGTCTCTCTGGTCATTGATTTACCCTTAAAATTCCTCTCATCAAATCCAAAACACCAGAGTTTTCTATTAAGGCTCAGAAAGTGAAAATGGCCTCAGATGAAACCATTACTTCATTTAATGTCACCTCACAGACAACTGCACATGCAGACCGATATCTGCTGTAGGATTCCCACCACCCACTGGAACATATGGTTATCAGAACCTGACAGCACCGGGCTGAGTATGTCCCTATCAATGCAAAGGGAAAACAGGAGGAGCAAAGTCATGTTGGGAAAACAATGAGGAACTGACATCAAACCAACAAAAATATCTGGAAAGCACAGCACTATAGCAAACAGAGAAGAAACATCATTCCACATGCAGCTGAAGTATCTGAAAAACTTAGATCTACTCGAAACACAACATACCAGTGCACTTCAGACCAAGAAAAACAAAAACTGGTTTACCTAAAGGATAAAACGCGCACAGACAGGCAACATTGTATACACTTTTAATGAAGCGAGTTCACAGACTTGTACAAAGGAAAGACTGAACAACAGGAGAGCTGCTCATCATGGCTCCAAGTGACTTTCCTGACTTGTTCAAGTCAAAGATTTACTTTTTCATATCTGTGTGGAACTTTTCAGACCTGCCCATTGTCATGGC
Organism: Amphiprion ocellaris; assembly: GCF_022539595.1. NCBI lineage: Eukaryota > Metazoa > Chordata > Actinopteri > Pomacentridae > Amphiprion > Amphiprion ocellaris. The sequence goes on from NC_072768.1 coordinate 25,912,248, forward strand.
TGAGTCTAATGAGTGTATCAAATGGACCCTATTTAAATTGTCTTGGAAACGTCAACCGTGACCTTCAGCGCACTCTGGAGCAGTTTGCAGCTGAGAGTGAAGCGGCGGTCAGCACCTCCAAGTCCGAGGCCATAGTTCTCTGAAACCTCTCCAAAACCGGTGGATTGCTCCCTCCATGTTGGGGGGGGGGCTGCTTCCCCAAGCAAAGATGTGCAAGTATCTTGGGGTCTTCACGAGTGATGGGAAAATGGAGCGAGAGATGGATAATTCGGCTTGGTGTGGCGTCAGCAGTAATACAGGCATTTTACCAGACCGTTGTAGAACTAACTGAGCTGCGAGGCAAAGCTTTCAGTTTAGCAGTCTATCTACATTCCAACCCTCACCTATGGTCATGAGTTCTGGGCAGTGGCCTGGGAACACCTCGGGATCCAAAAGGAAGAACCGGAAAGCATTGCTGTGAGGAGGGACATCTAGAATGACCTGCTTCCTCTGCTGCCTCCGCAACCCGACCCCAGGTAAGCGGACGAAAATGGATGGATGGAGTCAACAACTGTAGTCAATCGTAATCACTCATCAGAAGGCCATGCCACTACGTTTTGATAGATCAAGCAGATTTTGTCACTTTCTAGCAGACCTGTACTGAATCCATGAAAAAAATTGAACAGGGGATAGGAATAATGTACCCACTGAACAGAGTTGGAAGAAGAGGGGTATTAACAGGGGTCAAACTTTTTATTTTATTTTTTTCCCCACAGGGTCTGCTAAAAGCTTAACTGGGCCATGTCATTAGTCTTTATATATTTTTCTGTTTTAGAAGGAGCTCTAGTTCTTACATAGTCACATAAGAAAGGCAGCAGGATAGTTTGAAATCACACGAGCTTCGTCTTGTCTGCTCTCTGACTGATTTATATCATGCAAAAACCAGATGGACGGCAGGTTGGCTTGCATTCAACAACCTGCCGCGTTCCCAGTACTAAAACCTGCTCCCTGTACAGAGGAGCATGGACGGCAGAATGCCTGATGGAAGGCCGAATTTAAAAAAAGAAATAAATCACCATCCATCCAGGGATGACTGCTAGCGTGCAGAGAGGCTGTGTGACTCTGGAGTTCAACAATCCTCCAGCCAGGAGGACAGAGAAAGTGAAACCATATGGGACTAAGGGCAAACAGAGATGATTCATGAGATTTTGAGTGGGCACTAAATGTAACAGCACTTCTTGAACTTTTACAAGGAACTCCGGCAGGCAGCACATAATAACCCTAAATGACTTCACAGCCTGGGTCAGTTAATAAGGACTGCTCGGGTTACAGTCATGAGGCCTGTGAGGAGATGACATGACAGCGGGAAGGACTGCAGAGCGATAGATTTCATTTAGTAGAGTGAGGTGATGGAAAATTACCTTTATATTTTTACCCCTGCAGGACTGACTGCTGCAGGAAATAAGATGATCTGAATTTGTAATAAAAAAGGAAATATAGAAAAGTGAGATGGTGGAAAATGAGACTAAGCAAGAAAAGAAAAACAGTTATTAAGCTTGTGAATCGGCATACATAAATCCGTCTGTTAGCAACATTACTTAAAAACGGACTAACGGATTTGGATGAAATTTTCAGGGAAGGTCATAAGTGACACAAGGACCTCATCAGACTTTGGCAGTGATGCGGCTTATAGTCTGCATCCACAAATTTGTTAAGGATTTCCCACTGCGAGACAGTGGCGTCATTGTAACAACAAGTGAACGCTACCAGCTGCCTGCTGACAATCACATGATTGCGATCCTACTACGAATGGACCGAGACATATCCATCGGAAATGATAAAAGAACAATTGATTAAATTGTGGGGATGTTTCCGAGTCCCATCAATTCCTGCCGCGTGCTATATATTTAGGTCACACGATGCGGTATCCGTACATAGCATAGACATACATAACACATGCCTATGCTCAGCGCAAGGTCATTTTTTAGAAAAATTTTAATCTGTCGTGGTCCGCAGCATTCGATTTGTAGTAGGATTGCAATCATGCGATCATCAGCAGGCAGCTGACGTAGTGTTCACTTGTTGTCATAGTTACAGTGATGCCATGCCGCTATCTTGCAATGACACAGAAATCTTCAACAAATCTGTGGATGCAGACTATAAGCTGCATCACTGCCAATATCTAATCACTTGGTCCTTGTGTCATTTCTGACCTTCCCTGGAAATTTAATCCAAATCTGTTAGTCCGTTTTTGAGTAAGTAGCAGTAACAGACAGACAAACCAACGCAGATCGTCACATAACTCCACTGCGTTCCTTGGCGGAGTAATAAAACAGGAAGGCGCTACACTCGCTGACCTTATGAGGTTTGCAGTACGCCTGCTTACCAGCATGAATAATGTTTACATATTTGTTCTTTACCTGTTTCAAAGACCATTTAACACCAACAGCATTACAGCTGAAAGAATGAGACTAAACTTTTTTACACACCACAAGAATACGCTGAAATTAAACGACATGGTCGTAAACATGGCATAAACTATTTGCTTAGCCTTTCACATGGTCTGCTGCTTTTTGCCAGCTTTCCTTCTTCCTTTAGCTGCTGCAGGTGTGTTGTCTTCAGCCTGTATTTTCTTTTGAAATTCCCCAATGGGAACAGGATGGTAGTTTAATTTTCTTGTGAGGAATATGTGACTGTAGACTAGTTCATGTTTGTGACTGGTCATCTGCCAACACTGCACTTTCCATATGAATGTGCTCACAGCTACAATTGGTTCAGAAAACCTCTATATATAGTTCAGAAAACTTGCAATATAAAAATAATCTAAATAGAATAAAACACAATGCTGAATAAATATTGTACAGTTTTTCATGAATGTCTTTTCAAGAAAAAAGCTGTCATTTTCAAACTAAAAATTACACTAATAACATCACTTTGTGTGCTTCAAATTATTGCCTGAAGCCTTGGTAAGGTTTTACTTCAGCAAGTTACTGGAAATGGCAAAATTTCATAAAACTTTCCAAATTTCTTCACACATTTTTTTCACTCATTTGAGATGGTTTCTGACTTTGTTCAAAAAGAGTTAATGGGCATAAAGGAAGATGGAAACACCTTCATGGAATAAGTTCTAACATAGTGAACACGACCCATCAACTGTTGTCTTATCTGTTGACTAATCTACAACGTGAAACATGTCCAATACCAGCTGACTAGAAAGAATAGTTGCAACATTATAAATTGAAAACAATCTTGATTACTTCTCTTCATTTTTAGTTTAGTTCTTTTTTCTTCTGTGGCTTCTTCTTCCGGTTTTCAGAAGTGATTGGCAAACAACAGGCTTTGTTTAGGCTTCTTATACTCTTTTATTACAATCATGTGTAACCCATCCTGTACCACCATCTTCTGACGAAATAATGCAGCCTTGTTAATTCTCTTTAAAGCAGTTAATGAAAATAGGCCCGTTTTTCCTTTTCTTTTTATGTAAATATACATATTTTTGCAACAAGAAAAAACAAAGGAAGTAAATGCCATAAAATAATATTCATTTGACAACATGTGGCTTGATGCCCTGAAACAGCTATCTAAAAATGTCTGTTTTCTGAAAATTGTCACATATTGCCAACTATATTGTCTCATATTGCAAATCATTAAGCAGTATATTATTTCTAGGAGATATTTCTGATGTTCCATCCATCCATTGTCCATTCACCGCTTAATCCCCATTAGGGTTGAGGTGGGCCTGGAGTCTTTCCCAGCTGACTTAGGGTGAAGACAGAAGACACCCTGGACAGGTTACCAGTCTATCACAGGGCTACATATAGAGACAAACAATCACACTCACATTCACACCTACGGATGATTTAGAGTTGCCAATTAACCTCAGCATGTTTTTGGACTGTGGGAGGAAGCCGGAGTACCCAGAGAAAACCCACACATGTACAGGGAGAACATGTAAACTCCATGCAGAAAGATCCCAGGAAGGCTGGGATGCGAACCTGGGATCTTCTGGAAGGCGAAAGTGCTAACCACCAAGCCACTGTGCAGCCCTATTTCTGATGTTCATACATCAAATTCATAGTGCACTAAACAAATTTTAAGTACATTACCTTTAGATGCAATGAGGTCTGTAGGTCTGGATTCTCCTTAGTTTCTTGTATACCTCCCTGGGGCTCTGAGCAAAACTCAGCAGAGGGCCCCCTTCATGACCTGAGAGTCGTGTAAACCATCTGTCATTGCCACACAGTCACACACAGTGCTCCCATTATGGTCCTCTTTCTTCTGAAACAGCCAGATCCATGTGTCGGTCAAAGTATTCGTCCTGACCACGAGCATGTTTGTATGGCTATGCTTTACTTTGCCCCTTTCTCACCCAAGTTTTATCCTTCTGGTGAGATGATTGAACTGGTAACCTAATTTCTCTGACCTATAGGCCACCACTGCATCATGTGTAACCTATCGTACAAAAGTTTGGGGTCACTTAGAAATGTCCTTAGTTTTGAAAGAAAAGCTTTTTTTTTTTTTTTTAAATGAAGACAACATTAAATGAATCAGACATACAATATTGGCATATACCTGTAAATATTCAACTTTACTGCAATGAAGACAATAATCAGGTCAAATTTCAAGAATAGTGAAAGTCAGATCCAGGATTTGACCCAGCAGCTGCCAGTAGTGATAAAAAAAAAAAAAAAAATACAACCAATGCAAGATGAAATTGCCTGGGTGATCCCAAACTTTTGAATGGTAGTATAAAGCTGCTGTAACTAGTGACTATGTGAGAGATGTAGTAGTGAGTATAAAGTACTTTGTTGCTCTGAAGTGTAGTGGAGTTGAAACGTAAAGTACAAGTCTAACAAAATTCTAATTAACTACTTACTGTTGTTACTTTCCATCACTGACTGAAAGTAAATCAGACAACATTATTGTAGAATAAGGGGCAAAAAGTGAGAAACACACAAAAGAAAAGCACAGCTCTCAAGTCTAAGACACAAATAAGGCTGCTGACGGGCAACATATAGAACCTGAGCTGACATATGAACTGCTGTGGAGTCCTCAGTCTGCTGTTTAGAGCACAAAAACAGAGCAAACATGCCCCCTACTGACCATGAACCTCCATATCAGCAGTTCTGATTTGAGCTCTGCTCACAAATCGTCTTAAGTCCAAGGGACGCTGGAAAAGCTTTAGACTTATATTCTTGTCATTGGGATATGTGACGGCTGCAGTGTATGGTTGTTACATTCTCTTTATTTATATTTGTTGGACATCTGACCTTGATGTGTAGACAATGTTTCAGTGGTATTTTTTTGCCCCATGACCACCAGAATATGGTGTGATTCTCAGTTCATGTCGTATTTGTTCTGATTGCTGTGACATGATTTACCCTGGCCACCAGCACAAAGTATCATTCTTCAGCAGCTTCAGTCTAAAAATATTCAGTATCAGTTTTCAGTGAGCTATGTCAAGTAAGACCCACACTGAACTTTACCTTTGACCCCTCAGAGACCCAACATTAGGGTTAATGTTCTGCTGCTGCTTTTTCTCTGCTCATTGCAAATCACTCTTAAAAACAACACGGTGCCAGCTATATATAAATGATGCATTGTTCTGGACAACTGGGAAAGCACAGTTTGTAAATGTAGTAAAGGATCCACAGCAAACACCATAAACAGACAATGGTGTATCATGTTAAACAAAAGCTTTTGACAAGATGAACATTTACAGAAAGCATTTGGAGACTTCACTAGAACACTTTTCCCCCCCAAACAGGGTATGTCAGGAGTCCAGAGTCCAAAGAATAGAATAGGCTATGACTGATGATGATTCATAAGAACATGAGTGAAAAGAAAAATACAAGAGTAACCTGTTAATAAATCGAGAAACAGAACTGCTGTGCAGGACAGAGTACTTTTACTGAAGCAGAAGCCGTGCCTCCACATGCTCACTTTGCCTCCTCTGCTGCCCTACAAAGGCAAACTGCTGGAACTACAAAATTGGACAAAACTAAGTTAATGCCTGACCAGCCATAAAGACATATTCAGGCCACAGAAGTGTTTCAGAGTATGAAAACACTTCACTAAAAACATGGCAACTTAAAAAAAAAAAAAAAAACCTACAGTGAGTGCACTCCTTTTAGCTACAGATAAGTGAAGTGACCACTTTTCCTGTTTCTTGAATATAAAGATTTCACATGAACAATGCATAATTGTAATCGTAATGAAGACAAGGTAACACCAGATTAAGCTGCTGCTGCAAGGAGTTAACAGTCTTAGCTGAGCAGGATAACTGTACCACCTCTTCAGCTTCCAGTTCTAGTGAAATTCATGTTGTTTTATGTGTTTAAGCTGCCCTGAAAATCTATATTAACTCATATTTAGTGAAAGATTATTCTGTGAAAATGACTTCTTTTTAAAATGAGCTAAAAAGAGCATTTTGTTGGTTCTGTTTTCACTGTGATTGAAACACAGAGTGCAGTAATTTTTTGTTACAAACCTTCAAATTTTCAACCCTTTTTTCCTAACTGTGTTTATGCTGTCACCCAGACACAGGGCTGCAGCTATGGACTATTTCCACTGTCCACTAATCTGTTGAATATTTTCTCAGTTAATCAGTTAGTTGTTTGGTTTATAAAATGTTTTAGTGTTACTCTAACAATAGACACAATGACACAAATCTCAATTAATTTAATATAAATCGGAGCAACAATAAACAGTGTGTAAGAGCAACACTAAATTTTGAGTCTGTGGTATGATGATGCACAAAAGTTGATAAAGACACAAAATCACACTGTCAGAGTTCTCTACACCATACAATGGCAGGTTTTAATAGTGGAGTAGTTCAGCCATACATGTTTGACGTAGGCTGCACAGTGGCTTGGTTGTTAACACTTTCACCTTGCAGCTAGAAGATCCAGGGTTCACATCCCAGTCGTCCTGGAATCTTTCTGCATGGAGTTTGCATGATCTACCTGTGCATGCGTGTGTTTTCTGCATGTATTCTGGCTTCCTCCCACAGTCCAAAAACATGCTCAGGTTAATTGGTGATTCTAAATTGATTGTAGGTGTGAGTGTGACTGTTTGTCTCTACATGTAGCCCTGTGATAGACTGGTGACCTGTCCAGGGTGTCTCCTGCCTTCACCCTGCTGGGTTAAACTCCAGCCCCACCGTGAGCTTAATGAGGATTAAGTAGTGTATAGATGATGGATGGATGGATGGATGGATGTTTGACCTGTGGCTGGGATGGACTCCATCCAATAATATGGAGAGCTTTACCGCACGCTTTGACAGTACTCAAGCAGTCTTTGTGACAGTCAGCAGGGGCGGCTCCTCTAGTTGCAAATCACAGTTTACCATCAGTGGAGAACACGTCAAAAACCAACAAAACCACAGCAATGTGTTGGCAATGCATTTTAAAAAAGGTGGGGACTAGCTAGTGTTAGCATTAGCACTAGTCCAGTTATGACAGGCTGCCAAACCTCTAAGCAGCAAGTAGTTCTGTAACTTTACAGACATGACTGGGGTTGAAAGACACCAGGGTTGCCAGTTCTGTGTGCTGCAGGGTTGCCAGGGACCTGGCAGTTGCAAGGGATATTCACTGAAAGAATCGATGGTGATGTTGGAGTGGGAAGAACTCATTTTTTAATTCTCTGTGATGTGGTCGTTACTGCAAGACCAGTCATTTTAGGTTCTCTAAACTGTTCATGTGTCTCTGTGCAACTTTTCCCAGCAGCTGTCTGCTCCTGGTTCTCTGGTGTTTATTATTCTGCAAAGGAATGCGGCGGAGTTATGTGATGATTGCCGCTGGTTTGTCTGTCTGTTGGTTAGCAACATTACTCAAAAATAGACTAACTTTAATTTTCAAGAAAGGTCAGAAATGACACAAGGATCAATTAATTAGATTTTGCCAGTGATGCGGCTTATAGTCTGGATCCACGATTTCTGTGTCATTGATAACGGCACTGCATCACTGTAACTATGACAACAAGTGAACACTACGTCAGCTGCCGGCTGACGATCACATGATTGCAATCCTACTACAGATCCACCGCTGCAGACTTATCGGGACTTATCCGTCGGAAATTATACAACCACTGAGCAGCCTTAGTGGAGTACTGCGCTCTCTAAGTGCTTTGCTTGTTTATCATGTATTAATCTTCAGTTGTACACAACCATTCAAAAGTTTGGGGTCACAGGCAATTTCATGTTTTCCATGAAAACTCACACTTTTATTCAAGTGCTAACATAATTGCACAAATGTTTTCTAATCATCAATTAGCCTTTCAACATGATTAGCTAACAGAATGTAGCATTAGAACACAGGAGTGATGGTTGCTGGAAATGTTCCTCTGTACCCCTATGGAGATATTCCACTAAAAATGAGCCGTTTCCAGCTAGAATAGTCATTTACCACATTAACAATGTCTAGACTGTATTTCTGATTCATTTAATGTTATCTTCATTTTTAAAAAAATGCTTTTCTTTCAAAAATAAGAACATTTCCAAGTGACCCCAAACTTTTGAACGGTAGTGTATATCAACTCTAAACTTCTCCCTTCCTCATATCTTTGCACACTTGTCAGAGAGTTCATCACCCACTCATAATCTTGTCTCACACATGTTCACTGGCAACACAGATAGTGATACAGGGAATAGCTGTGTGTGCTGGTAGGAGCAGGCGGATGTGACCATTAGAGTGGGACAGGCAGGAAAGTCTGAGGACATCTGGTGGATGGATGGAGAATAGAAATGACTGCAAGGCTTTATAGAAATGCAGGGCGTGGGGGCTAGAGGTGCCAAATGGACAAAGATAGGACTAGGGAGTAACTGCACATCAGTGAGGGATACTGTGGCACTATAGATCCCTGGTACACTTTCAAACTATTAATACTGTGACCAGGTCTGATATCCAGGTCTGAGATCAATCTTTCTGTATCCCGTCTGTGAATTAGGCTTTTTTTCATTCCATCAGTCTGTGCTTCATATAATTAAATGATGAAACAATTATTATTACAATCAGGCCAGACAACAAACCCAGCTGTTCTGAGAGTTGTCGCTACATTTCACAGCAGCTGTGAGACAAAACCCAGTAGACTGGTGAAAGACAGAAAATTCAATGTTTTTGAAAGGTAGTCTTGGTCAAGTCACATCATCCAAATATAACTCAGAGGCATCTCCTTCACATTCCCCATGGAGGCTACAAGGATATAGTTAGCTTGTGAGGTAACATTAGAGGCCCCGAAACCTTGGGGCCCCCAGCACGCTGGAGGCAGAGCTCAGAAAACCATACAAGGAGTATGAGTGCATCTGTGTGTGTGGAGGGAGGGGCGTATTCTAATCCAGCAGTGAGTTAAATCATTAAAGAAAACAAAGTAGACCCAGAGGAACTAAAAACCCATCATTCAAGACAAGCTTTGATCTTGAGCTGCACTGTCCATGAAAGGTCAGAAACCAAATACCTTAAGAATTTCCATTGAGTTCATGTCCTCAACATAGAAATCTAATGGTAAAATATCTACTATGATGCAGATCATAGTAGATATTCCACTGAAGGGATGAATAAAATGATATCAAACATGAGATACTTACACTTCCAACTGGTGTGATGCGTGGTTATAAAATAGAAACAGAAACTGTTGTATTTCCTGGACTTTATTTCTGGAGTTTGATGCGTGTTGATTCCTTTGATTCCTCACTTGAAAAGACATTTGGTGAGGTCCACCAGGAACTGTCTGTTTTATTATTAAAAGTCAGGATTACAAATCATAGCTGAATAAACGATGTAATTCTTCAATGAGAATCTGTTTTTCTATGAGGAAGCTCTGATATCCTTTTACAGGCCACCTAGATGCATCTCTGGAGGCAGTCTTGATGTACTCTTTGGAACCGAATGTGTCTCTGTCATATAGTCCAGTTTTTATATACCACCACAACTGATTTGTGGTTTTATTCTGGAAATCATTCCAACAATGTCTGCAAGCTGTGTGATTAAATTAATTAAATATACAGTTTAAATACGATCTGCCTCAAAATGTACACTACCATTCAAAAATTTGAGGTCACTTAGAAATGTCCTTACTTTTCAAAGAAAAGCAGTTTTTTTCAATGAAGATAACATTAAATCAATCAGAAATACAGTCTAGACATTGTGAATGTGGTAAATGATTATTGTAGCTGGAAACAGCTGGTTTTTAATGGAATATCTACATAGGGGTACAGAGGAACATTTCCAGCAACCATCACTTCTGTGTTCTAATGCTACATTGTGTTAGCTAATGGTGTTGAAAGTCTAATTGATGGTTAGAAAACCCTTGTGCATTTATGTTAGCACATGAATAAAAATGTGAATTTTCATGGAAAACATCAAATTGCCTGGGTGACCCCAAACTTTTGAACAGTTGTGTATGTAAAACGTTAGATTGTGTTCTGTGATATACAGCATTATTCTTTCTACTATACAAGGTATTTTATTGTCTTTTGATACTGTATGTAACAAGACACACATAGGCAGAATGGAATGCAACTTCCAAATCTCCTGATCACATTCCTACTCCTCAGGAGATGCACCCTTCAGATTTCAGTAAACTGTTCTCTATCATCACTTTCATCATCTTTAATTTTATAATAACTAATGAAAAACGTAAAAATGCATTTGTATGCGCATCTTCACTGACAGAAAAGTACATTAATCTATTTCTAAGTTGTTACAACTTTAAATAAAATATTGAGCAATCTCCCAGCAGGGTTTCTTTCTGACAGCAGGACTTAGATAATCATAATGGAAATAACACACCACAATTTAGTTAACAATTTATACTTATCAACACTTATCCTGGCTTTATTAATAGCTGTGTAAATATGAAGGATGTGGCATGGAGAAAAAAGACACAAATCCACAGTTATTATCTTCCACATCGGACTTTATTGCACTTATTCATCATTTTGTGTGAATGCTTTTCTGACTGTGTGGAGTTGAAGACTTGGTGTGTGAACCTGCAGAAACTGTCTCAATTCTTCCCCCCCCCCTTACTCTAGACTAAAACAAAGTGAAAAAATACCCTCAGATACCTTAACCCTCCTGCAGCATGAGTCCTCTGAGACATGCTAACCCTAACCCTGTGTGCAGGTCTTTGTGACGTAAAGCAATCGCCTGCTTCAACCAGCACTTATAAGACGCGTGGAGTACATGTAAACAGAAAGACAATCAGCAGCGATACATTTAGGAGGTCTCGAACATCTTCTTCCTGTCAGCCTTGTCCTCAATGTTCTTACGCCAGTCACCCACTGCTTCTGTTGGCTGGAGAGGACATGAGAAAAACACTTATTTTATGCATGTGAGAGAATGCATAAGAGCAGTGGATTAGGATGACCAGTTTTATTTCACACAGAGATCATATCCTTATAATTTCTCTGGGAATTTGGGAATTTTTCTAACATGCTGATGCTTTATAGATGAATATATCACATACACTACCATTCAAAAGTTTGGGGTCACCCAGGCAATTTCATGTTTTCCATGAAAACTCACACTTTTATTCATGTGCTAACATAATTGCACAAGAGTTTTCTAATCATCAGTGAGCCTTTCAACACCATTAACTAACACAATGTAGCATTAGAACACAGGAGTGATGGTTGCTGGAAATGTTCCTCTGTACCCCGATGCAGATATTCCATTAAAAATCAGCTGTTTTCAGCTAGAATAGTCTTTCATCACATTCACAATGTCTAGACTGTATTTCTGAATCATTGGTTGTTATCTTCATTGAAAAAAAAATGCTTTTCTTTCAAAAATAATGACATTTCTAAATGACCCTAAACTTTTGAACGGTAGTGTATGGTTGGATTTAATTAACCGACATCTCTATTTTTCATTCAATATCATTAAGTTGATTAGTGTTAATGTGAAGAAAGAGATGAAGCTATATACTCATATGTTCCTTCTGGTCAGATCACCAACTCACACATTTAACACAACACTCAACATGACACATTTTGGGAACTTTTACGCCCAGTTTGCTTGAAATGCTTAATTAGGATATGTGTGAAATGCGTTAGAGGTGATCAAGTTAAACATTAAAGCAAATCTAATTTCTCACAGACCTGAGTATCCTCTGGAAATTTAAAACCTTTCATTGTTAAAAATAAATAAATTTCTGGCATTTTATGGTCAAACACCAAATGTAAGAATTTAAGGATGCTTTAAAGCTTTCTGCCATTTGTCAAATTTTCTGAAAGAGGTGGAGGAGGGTTGTTCTGGACTTTAGGTTATCCAAAATCCTGGCTATCAGACACTACAGGATATGAGAATGAGAATCACAGTCTGAGATGGCTCAAATATTCTCCAAACACATTCACTGGTAATGACAAAAATCTAATTATGTCTAAAAGAAGCCTGTTATAATCATTAGATCATGATGAGAAGTTGCAGTGGGAACACGCATGGACTTTTACTGGAAAAGGTTTAAACTGTACAGGTGTAATGTTACTATATGGTGATAATATGAAGATCAAAAAATGTAAACTCACCTCCTCTTTCACCTCCTTCTTGACCTGCTTCAGGTTGGACCTCAGATCCATGGTGACCTTGTGTTTGGAGCCCAGCAGAGCCTGCAGCATGGAGTCAGCAGACATACGCACTTTCTTCAAGGCAGGTTTCTTCACTCCTCTCAGGTCGACAACTTTGATCTTCAGGTCTTCAATCTGTGAGGAAGACGAAGGTTTTAATTCACTGTTCTCTACTGCTGTGTGGTCGCTGTGATTCTGCCAGAGCTCAGTGGAAGCTTACCTCCTTGTCGGCCTTCTGCACTTTGGCCTCGATATCATACCTCTCTTCATCAATCTTGTCAATGGCGGCGTGAAGCTTCTTGCAGAGTTCCTGTTGATACATAAACCCAAGAATAATACAGTGAACCATACAATATGACCTAAATTCCATCTCCAGTAGTCTCAGCATTGCTCATAAGGCTGCTAAGTGCTAAAGGACACCTCAGAGTGCTGCTAACACTGTTTACCACACTCATTCCTTCACCTAACACTTTGAAGTAATTTCTGTGGGTCTTGGATTACATTTGCAAAAGTCCCAAGTCTAGGCTAGTGTTGTTTAGCTTCCTCTGTTCTACAGGCTGATTTCTTATCAACAGTTTCTTTTATTAGCATTCAGCAACTGTCCTGTTTCCATGAGGTTTCAGCACACATGTTCCTTAGATAATTTTAGTTGAATCTCAACATATAAGACACAGAGCGAATTCTTTTTCCATCCAAAAGAAATAGTAAGAAGAAATATATTGTAGAGCCACTTAGGATGGGATCTGAGGCACACAAAACTATTAAATAGGCAAAGATGCTTAAAATGATTCTTTTCAGAAACAAACAATTCTGTATCACCTTAATATGCTTTAATTTTAATACTGTAAAATTTGTTGGCTCAATCCAATTAAATTAAATTGGACCCAACCATTGGAAATAAATTCAGTTAACCCTAATAACAGCCTCTGACAACCCAGCTTAGTGTTTAAACTTTTATTTCTGTAAAACTTATGCTAAGTGTGCTAAGCTAGATTAAACACAAACAGAATTTATCTGCTTGCACTGGTATTAACATTATTTTAAATGTAATATTTCAGAGTTTTGCATTTGAATGCATAGTATTGGACCTCTAGTTGTTTTTTGAAAGATCAAGTATTGCTTTGAATAACTTTGAAAATCATTGTCACATTTGTCAAGAATAAAAAATATCAATAATCACAGTCTTAGCTTTAACCACACCCAACCCACCAGTGCTATATTATATGTGGGACTGCGTGTTTTGGTATGTATTTATTACTGAAGATTGGTGGCAGACAGTGGTGGTTCCAGAAATAAGCCCTTACTTTGGTTTTTTTAGAGGTATTTAAATAAATCTTTTTTTTTTTTTTCTTATTTTTTTCCAGAAAAAAACCTGATGCCCCTCTTACCATGAGAGCAGCCTGGTCTCCACTTGTGTCTGGAGCAGGACAGTTCTCGGCCATGTAGGCCTCCTTGGCTGCGACGCCGTCTTTTTTCTCCTGCTCAAGCCAGTTCAGAGCAATCTGGAGGATCAGACTCTACAGGAATTAAACATAGGGGAAGTCATGTGAGCAAACTCCTCTTATAAGCGAACAGCACTCACAAATTAGTTGCTTTGAGCCACGAAGTCCTAAGCAGTCTCCATAAAAATTATGTAATAAAACATGTAGACAAGGTCATCTGAAATCCAGTCTAAATGATAGACACCACTTTCAAACTGATAATAGTCCCTCAACAAACATGTCCTCCTGTTTCAGTAACATTTGCTAAAGCTGACAGTGACCAGCTGTTTCAGGAGATTGCTTATTTTGGAAAAGAAACTATATATTTGTGAAGGGTCTTTTTAAGCTGTATGTCATGCAGCCATGACAACCTTTGAATTCCTTTTACTCTGCCAGGGAATGCGGTGGACTTATATGACAATCGGCGTTGGTTTGTCTGTTTGTCTGTTAGCAACATTACTCAAAAACGAACATGAGGATGAAATTTTCAGGGAAGGTCAGAAACGACACAGGGACCAAGTGATTAGATTTTGGCAGTGATGCGGCTCCATTTGTTTGTTAAAGAGTTCTTTATCATTGCGAGATAGCAGCATGGCGTCACTGTAACTATGTAACTATGACAACAAGTGAACACTATGTCAGCTGCCTGCTGACGATCACATGATAGCGATCCTCCTACAAATCCACCACTGCGGACTTCTCTGTCGGAAATGATACAAGGAACAATTGATTAAACTGTGGGGGTGTTTCTGAGTTCCATCAATTCCTGCCGCACGCTACATATTTAGGTCATGCGATTCGGTATCCATACATAACATACACATGTATAACACATGCCTGTGCTCAGTGTAAGGTCATTTTGTTTGTGGATACATCTATATTAAATGGCCACATTCTATGTTGCCGTGATTTCTGATCATCAATAACTAATAGACAAATGTATTTCTAAATAAAAAAATGCTACCTTTCTGACAATGCCATATGAGGGAGTGAGCAGCCTTGGTGGAGTACTGCGCTCTCTGATTGCTTTTCTTGTTCAAGACTAAGCATTATATCCCAAACAGTATTAATTTAGACAGAAATCAGTATTTTGTTTGTTGTTTTGTTGTTGTTGGTGTTAGTTTTGTTTAGTTTTTACCTTCAGGTGATGCCTGCGGCTGGAAGTCATCTTTTTCCTGTTTGGGAGGAGGTTATAATCAGTACTGATCTTTACATGTCACATTCACCCTAAACAGGTTAAAATTCTTGCAACCGGCTAAATATTCATCTTGATAAAAAGATTTAACATCTTCCAATGCAGTTTTGCTTATTTAAGTTAATCTTGATATGAGGCAGATTTCTGTGCTTATTCAGCCTAGAATTAGAAAAAAAAAAATTCAAACGTGTCACCAATTTGCTTAATTTTACATCATTTTACATTCCATAATTACCACTTAGCATGAAGTACCTTACTGATTAGAACAAAGTCTACAGTAACCAGCATGTGGTTCAGACTTACTCAGACATCTTGGCAGTTTTTGCAGTTCACAACCTGCATTAAGACACAGATAAGAAAGCAATGAATATGATGTCTGGACGTCTGTGTGGATTCTCCAGGCCAGGAGAATCCTAAGAGCTTCACTGGAAGGCAACTGGACTGCTGTTTCTGTTTGGACATTTCACCTGTCATCAAGATGCTTCCTCAGTACAGAGCTGAGGAGGCCTCTTCGACAAGAAATGAAATGTCTTCAGGAAAGAAAACTCTAGTTGCCTCCCACTAAAAATCTCAGGAGCAATGAGGAGAGGAAACCCTTCAGTCTTTTTGACCCCAGCTGAACACCGTCCTTCAGATCATGCTGTCAGCGTGAGTTTGTCTGAGATCAGCATGTTCTGCTGCAGTGATGGAAATGGATGGACAGGAATATTTCTGCAGTAACGCGATCTGAAGCCACAGCTGAAGAGCAGCGACGTCGACTGAACTAAACTGGGAGAGTCAGGATCAAGTGTCATGTCTGCATGATTTTTATGACCAGATCAAGTGATGGGTTAATTTGAAAAATTCTAGAGTGGAATATCATTAAATAAAGTTCATCGCTGAAACATTTTAGTTATTTGAATGATAAAGTAGGAGGTCAGAATTAGGTAACATGATGTCTTTACATTAAATTAAGGTCACATTTTGATTTTTTTCAAGAAAAATTAAAATTAAGCTGTGCATTTTATCCTGTTGTTTGATTTGTTTGGTAAAATTTCAATACTTCATGGTGACTAGACAGGCCTCACAGTCCCAAATTTATAATAGCACTACATTTTTTTGAGAAATTAAATTATAACAACTTTGAAGCATGTGACTCTTTAAAAAAGTAACAGTTGAAGAAATGCTGCAACCACCTATTTATTACACTGAAACAAATAACTGTACGTAAAGCATAATTAAGTTCACAAACCGACTTTCCAGACTTATGAAGCCATTTGAACAATTTTAAAAAGATATTTTGGTAAGCTGAATCAGAATTTTTGTCACTCTAGATCGTGAAACTTACCGTTGTATAGATAACATTTAAAATAAAATAACCCTGAGCATGCCAGTGCACTAAAGTTTGCCTATGTTTGACAGGTTACAATCACTTTCTGGGACTGATCTGCAAACGGCTCTTAAAACACGGCACCATAAAACACAGCACAGCGCAGCTAAATGAGTCTCATAAATTTAGGTCTGTCAGAAAGAGGTCAAATGTCGCCGACAAACATGCAGAAAGCGAGTTCAGGATGTCAGGATGGGTCGAAGGTGGAGAAATGGATGACTATGATCCTGTTTTCAATGATGTCTCCCAAAAACAGAGTCTGGTTGAGATGGAGCTGTACTCAACTTCATTATTCGGATGACAAAATAAAAGATGCTGCTCTAAGAGAGGCTCAGAGAAGTTGCAGGAGAGTGAATAAAAAAAGTCAAAATAAGGAAGAGTTCTCACCTATAGAGAGGAGGAAGGACAAGACACACTTGGTGGAAGAAAAGCAGACACTGCCAAAGCCACAGACAGTGAAAAATGAAATAGGTTTATATGGTGGGTTGCGATGTCTCAGCAAAATGCCCAAATCCTCTTTATGGAAATGGATTCCCAGTCAGACCAATGGGCCTGCGAGCTCCTGAAATACACCCGGCCCAGCCCTGCTGTGCTAACCGCCCTCCCTGTGAGAGCACTTCTGAGGGCTTCATGGTGCACATTCACTGTGTGTTTGTGTGGGTGGAAAAAATGGACATAACTGAACAGAAAGTAGACACTTCTCAGTCTTCAGGATTCTCTAAAGCAAATACAAAAGTTCTTAACCAGCTTTTAAATCTAGTCTTCCTTCTTTTTAAAGCAATTTGAACACAAAAGCAGTCATACTAAGCACTGCACTGTCACACTGAATGGACACTTGCTTTGCTGTTGAAATGAAAAACTCAAAGAAAGCTCTGTGTTCTTGTGTCACCTGCATGTCATTTTGACTGAAGAGGTTAATCCAAGCTTAGCATTTCAGGACACACACAAATCAGTCTGTTTTGAATAAAGTACCATTTTTTTTTTTAAAGGAGGAGCCTTTTAGGGAACTAGGATCGCTGTCTTGTCTATGTGTAAAGCACAGAGCTAGCCTATGACTAGCCTAGCTTAGCATAGAGACTGCAAGCAGGGTGAAAAAACTGGCTAGGCTGTGTTTAAAAATACACCTACCAATTCTTGTAAACCAAACACTGTTTTTAGTTTTTACAAATTAATAAAACAAGATACATGTTTATAAGTGATCTTCAAAAAGTCATTTGAAGTGAAGTGCAGGACTAATAAATGCAAAAAATGTTCACTGTACTGGCAGCTTTTTTATGTTGCATTTATGTTGCTTTGAATGTTGCTCTGAGAAAGTGTGATGCTTGTGGCTCACTAATAGCTGTTACTGCTGTTAAAATGAAAAAAAAATAAACTTCTGGAATCACAATTTTATTTTGAATCTGTCTGATAAAAGATTTCCTTGCTTTATCTATTAGTAGACTGTTTTTTTGTTCTTCTGCAGGTTGAGAATTTTCTTGAGAAGAATCTCTTCTGTTTACTTTACACATTGCAGACAAACAAACAAATCTTTGACTCAGTGTTCTCTTAATAGTTACTCAGCCAAAGAACGCAGTGGAGTTATGTGACAATTGGCGTTGGTTTGTCTGTTAGCATCATTACTCAAAAACTGACTGATGGATTTGAATGAAATTTTCAGGGAAGGTCAGAAATGACACAAGGACCAAGTGATTATATTTTGGCAGTGATGTGGCCTATAGTCTGGATCCATGGATTTATTAAAGATTTCTGTATCATTGCGAGATAGCGGCATGGCGTCACTGTAACTACGACAACAAGCGAACACTACATCAGCTGTTTGCTGACAATCACATGATTGTGATCCTACTACAAACTGACCACTGCGGACTACAAATTTTTTAAAGATTTCATCCATCAAGAAACCATACAACGACTGAGCAGCCTTGGTGGAGTACTGCACTCTCTGAGTGCTTTTCTTGTTAATCTCTGTTTTAGGATTTTCTCGGCATACAAAAGCCTACAGAACAATGCTTTTCTTATTTTTTTTTCTGCAGCATTTGTCAAAAAGTCTGGTTCTTCTCGTGTAACTGTTCTTTAAGAATGTGTAAAAGCAATAAACTGTATGTCCTTTAAGTTCCAGAGAAATTAAAATATTAACAAGTGGATAAAAGTAGCGAACAAATTCTTTCTTATTTCAAAACATTTATTGCTAATGATTCAATGAAAACCTGTACATTTTCAAATGATGTTTCTCTGCCAGACGTTTTAACTGTATACAAGATAATGCTACCGTGTTTGGTTCAGTCTCTCTTGGAGAAGTGACGTATCACAAAAACAACCAAAAAAACGACAAAAAAGCGTCTAAGCTCTTGTCCCTGAGTGTTCACATGGGACAGAGACGCATTCAGTCACTCAGACCTCGGATGGAAACGTCTCCCCTGCTGTTGTCCTCGCCAGTTCTGGAGGGTTTTAGGAAGTCTCGAACATCTTCTTCCTGTCGGCCTTGTCCTCAATGTTTTTACGCCAGTCGCCAACCGCCTCTGTTGACTGGAAGTAACAATAAAGTCTTGTTGATACCAAGAACTTGCAGTCAGGATCACATCAAGGCAAGGCTAAAAAAACTCTTTCATTTTTATGTTTTTACCCATTTCTTATCCAAGAGGTGTCATGTATTTTCCTTCCTTCTAGACAGACAATTTTTTCCATTCATTTCTCAGGCATAAAGTAAACCTACAGCCCCTGCAAACTGCTTTCCATGCATTAATTTGTCAGTAATTCATCACACTGGAAGAAACCCCAATTTGTCCTGTAAGTAGTTACTAACTGGCAGTGCAGTAAAATATTTCAACTTGCTCTGCATATTTTTTTAACTCAACATTTGATTTTCTTCATTATACAATCTGCCGTATACTTTCTGATTTCAAGATACAATTTCTATTGAAAACTGGTTGGAGTATTCTTTATGCATTAAAGAGAAATATTATTTTTAGGATTCTTTTAAGCACACAGTGAACGATTTAGTAAATCTATGGGTTTAAAGGGGGAAGAAATTACGGTACAGCTTTGGATACCAGTTAGCAGCGGTAGAAGATGTAAAGGATTTGCTATAACAGCTGCAATGATTCTTTAAAATGTACAGTGTTTTATTCAGCTCACACTTTCCTCAGCAGTATGGAAGCCCATCTCTGCCAAGAAAAAAAAAAACACAAGAAAAGTGTGGAATAAAAACTTTTATTGTCATAGAGGTAATTAGTCCAAATATTGACTTGGTTACTATCTCATAGTTTTGAGTTGTATAATAAAATGATCACAAAATTTGAAACAGCCTTCCCCTAGCTAGCTAGCTGAGGCAGTGGAATATGATAAAACTTTAAGTTTTATTTATAGATATAAGATATCATGTTAGATTTTCTAACTGGTTCATTTTAATCTGCTTCCTATTGTATTGCTGTATTATTATATTATGTATGACAATTTTATGTTTTTTGTTTGTTTGTTTGTTTGTTTGCTTGGTTGTTTTACTTTTTTCTAGCAGAAATTAGCATCCATGAATTCGAAAGCCAAAATGAAATCATTTAGAATTCAAAGCACGAGCTACAATACTTTAAAAATAAGACAAGGCATGCACAAAAGTCAAGATTATCAAGCAAATTAAACTGATTCCCAAGACACTGAAGGACCTCTTTAATTGACTAGATATTTCAATTTCTTCACCAGCAAAACAATAAAATCATCCAGTTTGATATGTTACCATTAGAGAAACAACATTTCTGTAACACTGAGCTCTTTGGACTAATGTGAGGGACTATAATGAAAAGCTGGAAAAAGGTGGATCAGGAGAGATCTGCTAACTTTCTGAGGAATAAAGACGGCAGCAGTCTGATCAGCGTTAATAGGTTTAGTCACTGTACTGAATTTGCCTTCAAACTTCAATGTTAATTCAGTGTCTGGGAAAAGTTTTAAGCCGAAGCACAACCTGAAACTCCAACAGTAATGCCTAAATGTTACTGAAACAAGACCAGTCCTGGCTGTTGATGCACGATCACTATGAAAACCTTGTTTCTCACCTCCTCTTTGACCTCCTTCTTGACCTGCTTCAGGTTGGCCCTCAGGTCCATGGTCACCTTGTGTTTTCCTCCCAGCAGAGCCTGCAGCATGGCATCAGCAGACATACGCACTTTCTTCAGGGCAGGTTTCTTCACTCCAGCCAGCTCGACCACCTTCAGCTTCAGATCCTCAATCTGGTCCCAGAGAAAAGTTTGTTCAAATGTTGAAAAACTGGTCTGATAGAGGTTCAACAACATTTTAATTAAAGGAATAATAAAATAAATGATTAGTGATTATATCTTACTTTTTGCTAAAACAACATTTGTTGTCCACAGCTTGGTCCTGATGTCCTTTATTTATGTTTTATATCTCCTTGTGTTGATGATGGTGTGGTGTTTTTTTGTTTTTTTTTTAAATTCAAATCTTAGGCTGCCTTTTTAAGAACTGGCCTGGGACAACTGATGAAAAGTAGCATTTTCAGCTAACTTTAGCTCTAAATCTTTATTAATTTGTTACATAATAGCCTACTATAAAAGTTATTCAGATACACTACCATTCAAAAGTTTGGAGTCACCCAGACAATTTCATGTTTTCCATGAAAACTCACACTTCTATTCATGTGCTAACATAATTACACAAATGTTAACACAATGTACCATTAGAACACAAGAGTGATGGTTGCTGGAAATGGGCCTCTATACTCCTATGTAGATATCCCATTAAAATCAGCTGTTTCCAGACAGAATAATCATTTACACATTAATGATGTCTGGACTGTTTTCTGATTAATTTAATTTTATCTTCATTGAAAAAATGCTTTTCTTTCAAAAATAAGGACATTTCTAGGTGACCCCAAACTTTTGAACCATGGTGTAAATGCTTTTTTTTTTTTTTTTTTTTTTTAAACTTAAGGCTGTGTTATCCAAATTTCATCCATCATTTCTCCTGGTATGAAATTTATGTGTTGAGTGGTAATTTCTATCCATTCTTTGCAATGAATTTCAAATCACTTATCTCTTCAGTCACAAAGGAGACAGCTAAGATGGGCATGATGTTATGAAATAATGCATCTAAATTCTTCATGTGTATTCTCTCCAAAATAAATGGTTTTAAGCAACTATCCCCTTCTCTTCATCTGGAATGTGAACTCTCAGGACCAAAGCATTTAATATCTGTTGCAATAGACAAGAGTGGTTTTCCTGGATGGTAAAGTTTATAGATATCTTTGTAACTTCACTTTAACAACAATACATTTATATTTAAGTAAAAGCAGACTTTAAAAGAGACCTGAAAGTAATCACACTAGATACAATCTGTAAAATTCATCAATTAACAAGGAACAGAGCAACAATACACATCATTATTACTGCACTTTACAGTTCTTACACTCCATCACCCTCAGAAAATTCTTCCTTTCAAACTGGGATTTAGTTTGGTTAGTTTTTACTCCTGATACTCTTCTCTGAGTTAAGAAATCACTCACTGTTGAGAGCTCATGATCCTGACACCAAGTGACTAATTTGCCTTGATGTGATTCACCTGCTTCAACAATGTCCGTATTAGGAAAACCAATACCTTACAATAAAACAGGCCACTCATTAATTAGAAAGACACATTTACATTCAAGACATTTCTTACATGAAAAGTTACTTCTACAAGGAAAAGCTAATTAAGTGTTGTCCCTATGGCTAAAATGACATCTGAACGCTTGTTTATATAATTAAATCATTGACAAACAGCTTCCTTCAGGTCATGTCTTTCACCTCTTTGTCGGCCTTCTGAACTTTGGCCTCGGCGTCGTACCTCGCCTCATCAATCTTGTCGATGGCCTGGCTGAGCTTCTTGCAGATTTCCTGTTGGTGCACAGAACAAACATATTCCTTCAGCTCTCAGTGTAAAGTCATTGGTACATTTAATCAAGTACTCTACTTGTGTACAGTGAGATGGAAATATGAGACCTTTACAGTGAGAACTTTACTTAAAATGAAGTTATAATGAATGTTCTACAGGGTGTCCCTAAAGTCTGGACACATTGGAAGTCTCATGAACTATATTTTTTTATGGCTTTGTTGAAAGAAGAAAGACTTGAACTGGTGTAGGATGGACATATCAAAAGATAGCAGATGAATTTAATCTTTTGACAAAGTCATATTTCATCTGTGGACACAAAAAAAAAATATAGTTCATGAGACTTCCAATGTGTCCAGACTTTAGGGACACCTTGTATTTTGCATATCAAACACTTTTAAACTTAAAGTATACGTTGGTGCCAATTTAAATACCATTTCTATTTTGAAAGGAATATTTTTTATAGAGTGACATTGCTACATTAACTTCTTGCAGCTCAGAATAAGTGAAATTTTGGTACTTAACTAATTAGGAAATATTTAAAGGCCTTTAATCCAGCATAAAAGATAAATCACAGATACTACATGCTTACTGTGCTTATGACTTATTCGAGACTTCAATACTCCTTCAAAGAACACAGCAGAGTTATGTGACGATCGGCTTTGGTTTGTCTGTCTGTCTGTCTGTCTGTCTGTCTGTCTGTCTGTTAGCAACATTACTCAATAACGGATCAATAGATTTACATGAAAATTTCAGAGATGGTCAGAAATGACACAAGGACAAACTGATTAGATTTTGGCAGTGATGTGACTTATAATCTGGATCCTCGATTTCTGTATCATTGATAATGGCACATGACAACAAGTGAACACTACGTCAGCTGCCCGCTGACGATCACATGATTACGATCCTACTAGAAATCCACCGCTGCAGACTTATTGGTACTTATGAGTCGGAAATGATACAAGGAATGAGCAGCCTTGGTGGAGTACTGTGCTGTCTGAGTGCTTTTGTAGTTACACATTTGATTTAGTAAATTGGAGAAAGTTTGGTGGGAATTGCGAGAAAATTACAGGGTGAATCTTTAAACTCATTTGTACATTTCTAGTTGAGCTTTCTTCACATAATAATCCACAAGCTTGAGTTTCAAGCAGCTGATAATACTACAGGAACTTCAGCAGTGTTGGCTCATTGCAGAGTTTTAGTGTCCTGTGATGCTCTGTATACCTTTTATGAGGAAGCTGTTCCATCATAACAAGGTAATGCACTACCATTCAAAAGTTTGGGGTCACTCAGGCAATTTCATGTTTTCCATGAAAACTCACATTTTTATTCATGTACTAACATAACTGCACAAGGGTTTTCTAATCATCAATTAGCCTTTCAACATGATTAGCTAACACAATGTAGCATTAGAACACAGGAGTGATGGTTGCTGGAAATGTTCCTCTGTACCCCTATGTAGATATTCCATTAAAAATCAGCCGTTTCCAGGTAAAATAGTCATTTACCACATTATCAATGTCTAGACTGTGTTTCTGATTCATTTAATGTTACCTACATTGAAAACAACTGCTTTCTTTCAAAAATAAGGACATTTATAAGTGAGCCCAAAGTTTTGAATAGTAGTGTATGTCTGGACTAATGCTGAGTAGCTACAGTTTTTTATTTACTATTATAAATATGATTATGATGATGATGATGATGATTATTATTATTATTATTATAATTATTATTATTATTTAACTAAGAATGGATGAGAAAGCAGTGAGCACCAGATTCAATGTAAATGTAAATATAAAGTTTTGGTCTCACCATGAGGGCATTCTGGTCTCCATTGAGGTCAGGGGCTGGGCAGTTCTCAGCCATGTAAGCCTCTTTCGCAGCTTCAATGTCCTTCTTCTCCTGCTCAATCCAGCTGGCAGCGATCTGCAGCATCAAACTCTGCGAGAAAAAAAAATTAATGTACAATATTTCTGCAGGGAAAGCACCAATATTTTGTTGAAAAGCACAAGGAAAAGGTCTTGTTCTCACCTTCAGATGATGCCTGCGGCTAGACGTCATTTTCTTTCCCCTGTTAGATGAAAATTAAATAGTTGTCATCAGGACTAATGAAGAGATTTTACCGTTCAATAGCTTGACTAGGTTGATCCATTTCAATTTTGTTTATTATTTATTCAAATAAACAGTCCAGCACTTTGAGCAGATTGGAAGCAGTGGGGATTGACTCACTTAGCTCTCTCTAAAGATGACAAATCCACCTTCCAACATCACTCAATATCACTACTTAACACGCAGAATATGCCAAGAAATAGTGTACAAGCACAGATAGTCATTTTTACTCTTGGATTCTGTACAGCTTCAACAATAAGATATAATGTGCACAACACAAAAATGTTTATAGGTGGATTTTGTTTCCTTTAAACTGTGTTTTCCCCAATTTCAGTTTTTCCGCTAAGTTTGGTTAACTATCTGCTTAGTGTAGCATCAAATTTAGCACCCAGATATGAGAGCTCATCTACCTCCCATACTCTCACACTCATATTTCCCAAGACTAGTTGTTTCCCCCTGGTTTCTGTCTTTATGCTAAGCTACGATTTACAGCATAGACACAAACAAGGTAATGATTTTTCATTTAAGTCCGTGGCACAAAAAGAAGATGCTTATTTTCCAAATTGTCAAACCACTTATTTAAAAAAATGCCTCAAGCATGATGTTGTTTCACTTGTTTCAGATGAATAATGCATGTTCTTATACAATTAAATATCCAAGACTGACAGTGCTAATGCACTCATCTTACTGTAGTAAGATTTGAATGGCTATTTATTGCAAAAAAAAAAAAAATAGATACATTACAGACACCATCTGTCTATGTCTGCTCACATATAAGAGCAACATGTACAGCTGCTGTCAGAGTTGACCTTCACTCTGAACTGGTGCCTTCACATGTGTTCACATCAGTTTAGAAACCTCTCAGAGCAGAGCAGCAGCGTGTCTGTATTCAAATATCTCAACAACTATTAGACTGACTGTACTGAATTTAGGTGCAATGAAATTCATGTTGACCAGAGAAGGAATCCTAATGATCTGGATCTATGCATTAGGTGTGATCACCATCTACAATGACAAAGTTCAAAAAGGTTATGTTACAGTTTGGGTCACGTAGATGCTCAAACCTCTAAAGAAAAGATCTGTACAGACCCACATCAAAGTTATTCCAGAACTGACTTGGTGACCAGTCATCTGACCTTATCATCAAGTTATTAAAGTTGCAAACAAGCATTTCCTGGGTAGTGGATTCCAGTTTAGATCCCAGTACACTACACTTTTATGAGGAAGCTGTTCCATCATAACAAGGTAATACACCACCATTCAACAGTTTGGGGTCATCCAGGCAATTTCATGTTTTCCATGAAAACTCACACTTTTATTCATGTGCTAGCATAATGGCACAAGGGTTTTCTAATCATCAATGAGCCTTTCAACACCATTAGCTAACACAATGTAGCATTAGAACACAGGAGTGATGGTTGCTGGAAATGTTACTCTGTACCTCTATGGAGATATTCCATTAAAAATCAGCTGTTTCCAGCTAGAATAGTCATATACCACATTAACTATGTATTTCTGATTAATTTAATGTTATCTTCACTGAAAAAACAGCTTTTCTTTAAAAAAATAGAGAGACAGAGACATAGATATATATAGATATAGACTGATAGAAATAAAGACTTGAGTTTGACAACCTGAGTCTGAAATGGCCCATGTCTTGGAAAGTTCAGTTCTAATTTGAAGCTCAGCAAGACTGTCTCTAAAAGGAGAAAAACAAGAAAATGTGTACTTACTCAGACATTTTAGCTGTTTGTGATGTTCACACCCTGTTTAGAGAGAGAAAGCACTGCATTAAGCCTGGGCAGACAGCTTACAGAAAGCACACTGACTCTGTTCACAGCTGAACTGGACATGTCCTGTTGCCTCCCTGTTATCGATCAGCCACCCTTTGACCTCCAGCAGGAAAGTCGATACTCTTTACTATCATGGAAAACTGCCTTCCAGCTATCACAAACCGGCTAATTTTGGATGGGTGGGGTTAGATGCCAAGGGCCCTGGCGCTCAACAGTTGCCCCCTCTGAAGACATTCTGCCTGGAATTTAAGTTGTTGCAGCGAGCCAAAGATCTGAGCACGAAATGCCACCGGCAAAGGAACCAAATGTGGCGCCAAGCATGTGGTGAAAACAGTTAACACCAATTCCAACATCCTGCAGGCATGCAAAACACCGGCTGACACCAAGCTGAGCTCAGAAACAGGTTCAGATCACAATTTATGGGTCTGTTCTCACATGAACCCTGAATAAGTAGTAATTCCTCTGGAGCCAGAAAAGAACGACAGTAATGCCGATCCAACTGTCCCAAAGCTTGATCTCACAAACACAAATTAAATCCTCTCTATTGTGACAGCAATTGGAAGCTGAGTGTCATAAAAATCCTAGTTTCCAAATAATTGTTTAGTCTTTTAGTCAGTGTCCTACAGATCATCTAAACATGCAGAAATATGAAATATGTCAACAGGCAAGGAAGCAGTTCCAGATATAAAGAGAACATTTAACTGAATATAGTTTAAATTAAATTCTTTCTTCACAGAAATTCCTGTCTTCAGTTAATTAGTGCCAAAGTACTTTTTTTTCAAATAAATTACTATTAAAATATTTTTCATTAGAGATATGACACATCAGAATAATTTATAAAACTGTTAATGAAAAAATGCAACAAAATTCATCTGTTCCCAGACACTGAGCTTTAAATATTCAAAATTCAAGTTGGTAAACTAATGTGGATTGTTTTTATTATTCACAAAAGTGTCACCAACACCATCCAAGCTGCGACCACACCAAAAGACCCTAAATTCCTGGCAAACTTGATTCTCAATAAAAGTCTTATAGCGCCAAAATCCAAACTTTAACCCATCTGCATGTCCAGTAGATTTCACCAGGAAGCAGAATGTGTCCTTCAAACAAGTCCAACAAGTCTCTGGTCTGATATCTGTGATTCTGCTTCATAGCGCAGCTTCAGAGGTCAGAGGCCACACCTGTAGCAGCACCTTTAGGAAAGAGTCCCACGCACCCAAACACTTAAAAACACCTCTGCAGAATAGAGGAAGTCCCACCTGCCAAGTTGAGCTCACTGTGTATGGAGAGAATAAAGCCGAGCTACAGGAGAGACTCTCACCTACCGAACGTGACGAGGACGACCAAGGGAAGAGGAAGGGGGGGAGACACTGCCAAGTCGCTAACAGTAAAGATTAAACAGGGTATATAGGGTGTAAAGAGCTGGCTCAGCAGGAAAGTCAGCACTGTTTATGGTAACAGAGCCACTTCAGACCAATGGGTCGACAGGCTCCAGAAATACCACCACAACTCTCTGAGGAACCTCATAAATTTCTGCCGCAGGAAGCTGCCTCTCTGGAGTGGATGCTGGACGGACGATATCAAGTTGCCAGACAAGTGAAGAGGTGATTGTTACACAACAGTCCGGCAGTGTGGCCGACATTATTAATGCCCACTGATTCAGTTTCCCTTATAGTGGGCCAGCAATGAGAACAGTGTGAGAAGCTGATAGTCTTTTGAATTAAAGTTCCCCTTCAGTTAAGTTAGACAAATTCAACCTTGGAAGCCTACAGTTTTAATTTAAAAGAAACTGTAATTTTTTAAAAAGAAAACAGCCAGCATGAAGAACAGCAATAATTATGGCACACTGTCTTCCAAATACCATATTAGGCTATTTTTATTCAATATCAACCATCAATTAACCTTTCAACATGTTTAGCTGACACAGTGTACCATTAAAACACAGGAGTGATGGTTGCTGGAAATGAAGAAGTTGGCGTCTGTAGCCCCTATGTAGATGTTCTATTAAAAATCAGCTTTTTCCAGCTAGAATGGTCATTTTCCCACATTACAATGCATAGACTGTATTTCTGATTCATTTAATGTTATCTTCCTTGAAAAAAACTGCTGTTCTTTCAAAATTAAGGACACACACACACACACACACACACACACACACACACACACACACACACACACACACACACACACACATATATATCACTTAAATTTAGCACCACAAAATAGCAAACAAAACACATCAAATGATCACTGTCACACAACACAACGACCTTTTAACATTTCTAGCTTTTGGACATCGTTGTCATATCTTGTGTTTCTTGCAAAAATGGTAAGAAACTCATTCACCACATACATTCACGTGAGACAGAGAAGAAAACTGTAACTCACCGTTTGTAGAACGTTGTGTGGCTGCAGCTTTGTTCATGATCATCACCAAGCATGATAGAGGAGAACTGTAATTTTTAATATTTTACAGGTAAGCTACGTTTCAAGACAGTAACTAAAGAGAGAAGATGTGCAGGAAGGAAAAAGGCTCTCTGCTGACATCTGGTGGTTCACCCTGAGCACAGTGCCAAAATAAACCTGTTTAAGTTAAATTCAGGTTTGAGTCACTGCTTGACCCTGGAAAAGCTTCTACTACTGCTTTTCGTTTTGAGATATAAATCTTAGATTTGAACCTAATTCAAAAGTAAGAAGATGTATAAACATCCTTTTGAGATGTTTCCCTTGACACGCACATTAACAGCAACAAAACTAAACAAATCCATGCTAAAGGTTCTCTCTTTTTCCTCTAAACTTCTCGTCATTGTCTGGAATAAATCGCAGCATGACAGTATTGCCTTATTCCAAAAAGAAAATTTAATTGCACAAGTTTTTCCACTTCCATGAAAAATGTCAGATGTAACAGTGGACAAGAGGTGCAGCAGTCCAGAGGGAGGGAAAACGGAAATTTGCATTAGAAAGTCTTTAAGAAGTTTCGAACATCTTCTTCCTGTCAGCTTTATCCTCAATGTTCTTACGCCAGTCGCCGACTGCCTCTGTAGCCTGAAAGATGGACAGGTTCAGCACAGTGATACATGTCCTGCATCCAAACACCAAGTACCAGTCTATCAAGTAATCACGTAACACATCCTCACCTCCTCTTTGACCTCCTTCTTGACCTGCTTCAGGTTGGCCCTCAGGTCCATGGTCACCTTGTGTTTTCCTCCCAACAGAGCCTGCAGCATGGCGTCAGCAGACATACGCACTTTCTTCAGGGCAGGTTTCTTCACTCCAGCCAGCTCGACCACCTTCAGCTTCAGCTCTGCAATCTAAAAACAAAAACACACAAACTTGAAGTAAATATCAAAGCTACTACACACAGTCAAACAGACTCTTAGACTGAGTGACAACTGGCAACACAAGCATGTCATCTTCCTGTAAGGAGACTCAGTTGGTTTCACCTTTATGTGGGAAGCTCTTCTTTACATCAACACTAAGAATGTTGCTTTGAATTTGTTCAAATCCTCAAAAACTGCCTTTTTCAGACTGAGAGTTTATTCTTAACCATTTGCACAGTGGCTTGGTGGTTAGCACTTTTGCCTTGCAGCTAGAAGATCCTTGGTTCACCTCCCGGCCTTCCCGGGATCTTTCTGCATGGAGTTTGCATGTTCTCCCTGTGCATGTGTGGGTTTTTTCCGGGTACTCCGGCTTCCTCCCACAGTCCAAAAACATGCTGAGGTTAATTGATCATTCTAAATTGTCCACAGGTGTGAATGCGAGTGTGATTATTTGTCTCCTGTTTTGCCTGTTCAGTGTCCCCTGCCATTACCCTAAATCAACTGGGACAGATCCTAGATATCTGTTGTGCCAAATATATATACAGGAGAACAAAAATAATTACAAAGAGAACACATACAGTAATAGTCATAATTACATAAAGGTGTAGAATGGCTGTACCACTTATTATGAGCAGAAGAAGGAGTGGCAGACTTTGCAAATGTGCCATGGTAGAAGTTTCAAGTACATAGCAACAAAACTGAATAAAGTAACACTGGTACCATAATCAGTATTGAGTTTTTTTTGTTTGTTTACAATACAATATACTTGAGCCATTGGATTGCAGGGAAATGCAACATTTCCTACTAACCTCACTTCATCTGAACTACATACGAACATAAAATTGTAACTGTCATCAAGAAAATCTAATATTTGTCAGTATATATCACAGATAAACCTGCCATACATGGGCAACAATATAATAATGCATCAGCTGTTGCTGTCAGCTATATAAGCATGCTCCACCAGAGTCATCTTTTGTTGGCATTAGGATACGGTAAGCTTTATATTTTGATTTTAAATTACTTTTGTTTCCAAAAATGCTGTAAAAAGGCTGCAGATGCTTATTTGGGGATCTTTTAGAGCACATATCAAACAAGGAAAGCACTCAGAGAGCACGGTACTCTGCCAAGGCTGCTGCTGTCATTGTATGATTTCCAACGGATGAAATTTTTAAAAAGCATTTGTGGTCCACAGCGGCCAATTGTAGTAGGATCGCAATCATGTGATCGCCGGCAGGCAGCTGACGCAGTTTTCACTTAGTTACAGTGACACCGTGCTGCTATCTTGCAATGATACTGAAATCCTCACTAGGGTCGCGGGCGGGGGCTGGAGCCTATCCCAGCTGACTCGGGCGAAGGCAGGGGACACCCTGGACAGGTCACCAGTCTGTCGCAGGGCTACATACAAAGACAGACAATCACTCTCACATTCACACCTACGGGCAATTTAGAATGATCAATTAACCTCAGCATATTTTTGGACTGTGGGAGGAAGCCGGAGTACCCGGAGAAAACCCACGCATGCACAGGGAGAACATGCAAACTCCATGCAGAAAGATCCCGGGAAAGCCGGGACGCGAACCAGGGATCTTCTCGCTGCAAGGCGACAGTGCTAACCACTACACCACTGTGCAGCCCTCTCATTTCTGACCTTCCCTGAAAATTTCATCCAGATCCGTTTTTGAGTAATATTGCTAATGGACAAAGAGACAAGCCAACGCCGATCATCACATAACTCACTCCGCCATTCCTTGGCAGAGTAATTAGTTTGCCTTAACTATTAATAAATATCTTTATTTATTCTTTTTATTCTCTAATGTTCTATTTGTGATGATAGTAATTAGTGTAACGTCACTGCAAAAAATAAAATAAAATTAGAAGGTTAGAAATGTGAAATTCCTAGGTGATATGCTTCCTTTGAGCTCTACTGTACTTTCTGTGCCTGAACTTAACCAAAATATTCCAGAGCAGAGATGTCAGTTTAGATGATACTTCTAGGAATAACTTTTCATCATACTGACTGACTGACCATTTCAAATTAAAAACATATTTAATCAATTAAGACATGTTGGAGTAGAGAATGTCATAATATCTCAACTAATTTCCATCTATTTTCTTATTTTCTTAACCTGTCAGAATAGATTGCTTACAGTTAAATCATTGCCACATTAAATACTCTCTGTGGAGTTTTTCTACAACAGTAAACAACACAGAAATGAAATGTACTGGGAAAAAAATCTGCTTTATACAATCAACACGTATGGTAAACATACAGTGCCATGAAAAAGTATTTGCCCCCTTCAACCATTTTCTATCACTGGCAGTGAGTCTTTCACATCTCTGTGGAGATATTTTGACAGACTCTTCTTTGCAGAATTGTTTTAATTCAGCAACATTGGAGGGTTTTTGAGGATGAACAGCCTTTTTAAGGTCATGCCACAGCATTTCTGTCAGATTCAAGTCCGGACTTTGACTAACTAGGCCACTCCAAAACCTTCATTTTGTTTTGTTAAGCCATTCAGAAGTCGACTTGCTGGTGTGTTTTAGATCGTTGTCCTGCTGCAGAACTCAAGTGCGCTTCAGCTTGAGGTCACAAACTGATGGCCGAACATGCTCCTTCATAAATTTCTGGAAGTTCAACTTTTCAAAAAGTTCAGCTTTTGTCTCATCAGTCCATAGAATATTCTCCAAAAAATCTTGGGGATCATTCAGATGTTTGTTTGCAAAAGCAAGATGCGCCTTTATACTCTTTTTAGTCAGCAGTGGTTTTAGCCTTGGAACTCTGCCATGGATGCCATTTTTGCCCACTCTCTTCCTTATTGTCATGAACCCTGACCTTAACTGAGGCAAGGGAGGCCTGCAGTTCTTTTGATGTTGTCACGGGTTCCTTTTTTGACCTCCTGGATGAGTTGTTGCTGTGCTCTTGGGGTAATTTTGGTTGGCCTCTCCTGGGAAGGTTCACCACTGTTCCATGTTTTCTCCATTTGTGGATAATGACTCTTACCATGGTTTGCTGGAGGCCTAAAGCTTTAGAAATGGCTTTGTAACCCTTTCCAAACTGATAGATGTCAATTACTTTATTCCTCATCTGTTGTTGAATTTCTTTGGATCGCGGCATTTTGTTGTAGTTTTTTGAGATCTTTTGGCTGACTTCATTTTGTCAACTAGGTTCTATTTAAGTGATTTCTTGATTAAACAGGTCTGGAGGTAATCACGCTTGGGTGTGGTCAGTGAAACTGAACTCGCTTTCCAAAAAATGTGGCTAGCCAGAGTTAATTCATGATTTTCACATAGGGTCAGACAGGTTCGGATACCTTTTTTCCCCTTAAAACATGAAATCATCATTTAAATACTGCATTTTGTGTTTACTGTGGTTATCTTTGTCTAATATTGAAATTTGTTTGATGGTCTTAAATATTTAAGTGCGCCAAATATATACAAAAAAATAATTTGAGAAGGGGGCAAATGCTTTTTTCACGGCACTGTATGTTTTGGTGAGTAACAAGAAATATAACAACTTTTGTTTGTTCTCCACCAGGCCCTTTAAACATGCACAGATATAAACCTAAAAAATAGCATCAGCAAACACAGTGATTTTGGCTTTCTTGTAGCATGTTTTTGTGAAAATCCAGCAGTTTTGATGTTATCTGTTCAGCTTTAAAGGTAAGACAATTATCTAACCCCAACAGCTACTGTTTTAGATTATTAGGAAAATACATGGAGGTTTCCACTGGATGCAAAACTTTGCTAGTATGTAAATTTAGATTTCAGAAATAGAAAAGTAAGTACAAGTTGCTGCTCATAGGAGATGACAAAATTATATATATGATCCACTACCGTTCAAAAGTTTGGGATCACTTAGAAATATCCTTATTTTTGAAAGAAAAGCATTTTTTTCAGTGAAGATAACATTAAATGAATCAGAAATACAGTCTAGACATTATTAATGTGGTAAATGACTATTCTAGCTGGAAACAGCTGATTTTTAATGGAATATCTACATAGAGGTACAGAGGAACATTTCCAGCAACCATCACTCCTGTGTTCTAATGCTACATTGTGTTAGCTAATGGTGTTGAAAGGCTAATTGATGATTAGAAAACCCTTGTACAGTTATGGTAGCACATGAATAAAAGTGTGTAAATGTATATGCCTATTGTCATTTGTTGAACTGAATTGCAAGTTCTTTGTGAATTGATATGTATTGTGGAATCTTTGTCATATTTCTCACTGCTGATATCCAAGATCACTTTCAGATTTCCTTCCATCGTCTATCATGTGTCAAGCTCATAACTTTTTGACTTGTGTCAGAATTTGTGCAGTAGCAGATTGTGAATGTCAGAACTTGTCATTTCAATCCCCACTATATATCAGCCACCAAAACATTACAGAAGTTTATAACTCTGCCACTAACCTGGCTCTTTTTCTCTTTCACTACAAGATCAGCATCTAATTACACCAAGCCAAAATTTAACTGTACTAGAAAAAATCAGTTTTGAATTATGAAAAGGTTTTCTTAGTCTTCAACATACAAGTAAGAGTATAGGTACACAAAACCAAATCCAGCTTACACTACAGCATCTAAAACTGAGAGATGTACCTCTTTGTCTGACTTTGCCACTTTGGCCTCAGCGTCATATCTTTCTTCATCAATCTTGTCAGCAGCCTGGGCCAGCTTTTTGCAGATTTCCTGTTTGTATGAACAGACACAGATTTTCTCTGAAAATTAGTTCATCTCACTGGAGCAAAGAATGAAAGTTAGATTCATGTGGTGTTGGTTTTTTTTACCATCAGAGCCGCCTGGTCTCCGCTCAGGTTGGGGGCAGGACAATTCTCTGCCATATAAGCTTCCTTGGCAGCTGCGATATCAGCAGCTTCCTGCTCTAGCCAGTTAGCAGCAATCTGCAGTATCAAACTCTGCAGGACAACAACTATGTTAAACACTGGGTTTTTAAAAATACAAGCTTGAGCGTGATGTTGGTTAATTTATCAGCAGAAGCTGAATCAGAACTGATTTATCACAGTTGCAAGCTGTTTACCTGCGATGTTAGCATAGCAGACATAAAGCAAAATTTATTTTCTAGGGGACACAAAGTACATTGCATTAATCCAGTTTTACCTTCAGATGATGCCTGCGGCTCGATGTCATCTTCTTTCCCCTTAAATGAATAAAATTGTTTTTATTAGCAGCCTTAACAGGTTCTAACAGAGGCCCTTTAGAAATTGTTGGATGTAAATGATTTAATATAAAATATTCTAATTAGTTCTGAAACATTTTCTTCACTTGCAATAGTTTAGAGTTATTTTTAAAGTATTCCAAACAGAAGAAACATATACTTACTCAGACATCTTGAATTGTTGTTGGTTACAGACTCTGGTAATAATCAGAAAAAATCGAAAAGACAATTAGGACAAAAACATGAGACAATTGAGATCCAAAGCTAAGCTCTAACAGAAAAACAATATTACAATACCATGTTTCCATCATTTATTTACATGACATTATGGACATGATATTAATCAAAGATGTAATCAAATTAATTTGTGAACCATTAATTCACTAATTAGTAAACCATTTACATATATTTTCAATCTATCACTTACAACTGGAATATTTCCTGAAAATATGAAACTAGCCAAAATTATTCCACTGTATAAAAATGGAGACAAACATGATTTTTCCAACTCCAGGCCAGTATCCTTGATTTCACAATTCAGAAAAATCCTAGAAAAAATATTTGTTACCAGGTTGGATGAATTCATAGACAGGTATAATATTTTAAGCAGTAGTCAGTAGTAATTTTTTTCCCTCCATCTAAACTGCTCAAATGTATTCTCTTTGCAGATGATACCACTTTATTTTATTGTGGGGAAAATTTAGCATGGGTGTTGGATGCGGTCAAAAAAGAATTTATAAAATTAAAACATCTTTTGATGTCAATCCATTGTCATTAAATCTGGGAAAAACTAACATTTAAGGAAAGACATTGATTGTTCAATTAATATAGACAGTAGTAAAATTAATAGAGTAAGGCAAACTAAGTTTTTGGGTGTCGTGGTTGATGAGAATTTTAACTGAAAATCACACAGAAATTATACAAAGTGAAAATATCAATAACAATTGCTGTAAAATACAAAGTAAAAGGTTTGTTGGATAACAAAGCATTGCACATATTCTATAATTCTCTGATTGTTCCATATCTGACCTACTGTGGTGAAGTTTTGGGAAATGCCTGTCAAACAAACATCCTGGCAATTTTCATTTTACAGGAAAGCGCCATAAGAATAATCATGCAAAAGAAGTATAGAGATCCAACAAACCCATTATTCCTTCAGTTAAAACTGTTGAAATTTCACGACAGTAGAATAAAGTACTCTGGTATGTATAAAGCACATAAAGAAACCAGTCAATGTCCAGAACAGATTTGCAAAAAGAGAAAGTAAGTAGAATTTAAAAGGAACAGAGATCTTCATATAACCAAGATTTAGGACCAAATTAATGGACCGTTGCATTTCTGTGAAAGGGGTCAATTCATGGAACAATCTAGATGAGGAATCAAAGGAATCTAAATCACACATAAGATTTAAAAACGTAATTAAAACCAGCATATTATTAAAATACAAGAAATGAAGTAAGAGTAATACAGGGTTTGTCATGAGAGAAAACTGATATGAGTGAGAGTGGCTGTGCAGGTCTCTCAGATTTTAAAGTCATTTTGTTTGTTGTTTGTTTTTAATGTCAAATTGTAAACTGATTGTTTGATATAAAGGGGCAGATTACACAAATGTATTCTTCCTTTTGCTCTTTTTTATTCAGAAGTTTGGATTTTTTGTTTCTGTATTGTATTGAATTGATTTTTGTTTTTTTCTTTTGTCAAAGAATGACTGTTGCCAGGCTTACTTAAGTTAGGAAGAAGAGGAAGAGTTAGATGAACCTTCATCTTGTTGTTAGATCACAATGAAAGCCTGACGACCTCCTAATGTGGTCCAGGTGATACAATCGCATTCCAATGCTAATGTGTTCTACATGTATTTATGTCCTGCAGTTTTCATTGTCCAGATAAGTTATCCAGATCCAGATCACATGTTAGTAACAGCTGTAGTTAGGATATTAAAGACATTACCTGAATTACAAATAATATTCAATATTAATTAAGTTTTGTGTAGAGTGATGATAAGTTCTGTACTTCACGGTCATAATGATATTTAACATCAGCTCACATCAGGAATATAAATCTGATCCTTTAAGATTGACTTCAAACTTTCACATTTAATATTTATCAAACATCGTTTTGTTTTTTTAAAGCCTTACAAACAGAATACATTATAAAATGGCTTTCTAAAACATCAAAACTTTGTGTTAAAAATGTAACTTGCAAAGCTTTAGTTAAATTTTTAACATAATAATAATGATAATGATAATAATAATTTTATTTACATACCATCTTTAAAATAGCGTTCACAAGGTGCTTTGACAGTTAAAACATGCAACACAGACAAGCAAGCAAGACATGAGACAAGGCAGAGCAGTCCATTAAAATAAATATGAGAATGAACATAAGTTAAATGAATAATTAGCTAGATTAGCACTCTTATCAAACAAAGGTACTAGGCAGTTTGAAAATTAAAGAACAAGACTGAAGGTAAAAGTTATAAATGAAAAATGAAAAAAAATTAAATAAAATTGAGTATTAAAGAATTAGAGAGACATCACACCAAAGAGCCAGGCAGCTAAAAGTAAAATAAAACGAGAGGACATCTAAAATAAACAGGACATAATA
This sequence comes from Amphiprion ocellaris, assembly GCF_022539595.1. Taxonomy (NCBI): domain Eukaryota; kingdom Metazoa; phylum Chordata; class Actinopteri; family Pomacentridae; genus Amphiprion; species Amphiprion ocellaris. Next base: position 25,949,714 of record NC_072768.1, read on the forward strand.
CAAAACACAACACCAAAACTAAATAAAGCTAAAAGTAAACTTCACATAAAAGCAAGTCTATAAAAGTGGGTTTTAAGGAGTGATTTAAAAGAAAATACTGGCTCTGCAAATTTTATCTCCTCAGGCAGGTTGTTCCAAAGTCGAGGGGTCCTGATGGAGAAAACTCAGTCACCCTTAGATTTAAGGCTCGACTTTGGAAGGACCAGAAGGGAGCCACCTGAGGATCTAAGGCTGCCAGCATGCTCATAAAGGGTTAACAGATTGCAAATGTAGCTTGGGGTAAGACCATGGCGAGCTTTAAAAATGATAAGTAAAATCCTAAAATCAATTCCAAAACGGACAGTGGAGCGAAGCCAGGATAGGTGTGATGCAATGTCGTCTGTTAAGAAGCCTAGCTGCTGCGTTTTGGACAAGTTGGAGACAACAGAGAAGCTTAACAGCAATGTCAGAAAGGAGGGAGTTACAATAATCAAGATGGGAGAAGAAAAGTGTATGCACAATTTTTTCTTGGTCTAGGTATGGCAGCATCGACTTAATCTTGGAGATTGTACATTAGCTTACTGTAATTAACATTACACGTTTAATTAAATATTTTGTCAATGGTCTCTGCGCCTTCTGCAGTTTCTAGGGGACTTGTGTCGTCTTTAATCATTTCTCTATTTAAGAATAGCAATTTCAGGGTCCCTCAACCCTGAGCCAGCAGGGTCACTGCTAATCCTGGCTCAGGTTCAGAGGTCAGCAGTGACATTTATGATGAGCTCTTTAAGAGCAGTAACATCTAAAGCAGATTAGCTTACCTGACAGAGAAGAGCTAAATGCAAGTGCTGACACTGTATGCGAATACAGAAGTAATACTGATTATTTTTTAAGGTGTGTCTTGTCTGTCAGAGCAATGTGGTATAAAATACTTTATAGCTTTCATTTTCTTTGAAGATGGGGATGCTATTCCAAACACTGTGGGGTTGGAAAGGATCAGTTTCCACTATAAGTTTTGTAGAAAAACAGAAAGCAGAACTCATTACCTGTTTAGGAGCATGACACTTACGCTACCGTTCAAAAGTTTGGAGTCACCCAGGCAATTTCATGTTTTCCATGAAAACTCACACTTTTATTCATGTGCTAACATAACTGCACAAGGGTTTTCTAATCATCAGTTAGTCTTTCAACACCATTAGCTAACACAATGTAGCATTAGAACACAGGAGTGATGGTTGCTGGAAATGTTCCTCTGTACTCCTATGTAGATATTACATTAAAAATCAGCTATTTCCAGCTAGAAGTCATTTACCACAATAACAATGTCTGGACTGTATTTCTGATTAATTTAATGTTATCTTCATTGAAAAAAAAAAGCTTTTCTTTCAAAAATAAGGACTTTTCTAAGTGATCCCAAACTTTTGAATGATAGTGTAAGTTTCACTTCCATTGTAAAAATATAAAATAAATGAAATAATATATATCGTGTTGCATGTTTTAGATATTATATTGTGTTTATCCATGAATATGGGAAACTTATTAAGTTTAGTTTCTGTATAATTTCAAGAACAGCATTGCACAACTCAATGTGAGACCAAAAATTAATCTTAGACAAGGAAATGGCTTTGCCTCATTTAGGTCTTAAGATATGTCACAGGACCTATATGTTGATCTATGTTGTACATTTGTGTAAACTGAAAATATCCTGTAATAAGCAGAAACTGCATCCGACTGACTGCATTCTGCAAAAGGTTAAAAATTGTTTAACACGTAGCATCACCTTCACTTTAGCCACCAAAACCCACAAGTAAAAGAGTTTCTCACCTACGAAGTGACGATGAGGAGGTCAGCAGAGACTGACTGAAGGAGTGGGAGACAGCAAGGGAGTCACAGACTATAAAGTAAAATCCAGAGGTATATATGGGCTTGGACAGGGTTCAGTATTTCCTCTTTATGGCCATGAGGAACTTTCAGACCAACCAGGCTAAGTAGCTCCTGAAATACCTTCATCCTTTGACCACCCACCTCATAAATTCTCCTTCAATGGCATCTGGTCAGGCTGGGGTGGTCAACAATCCAATATGGGACAGGTTAGGATGTCAGCCAGATATAAAGAGATCTGCATAAGAGTTAAAGAAAAATGAAGACTTACCTTAACTAGACTTAAGACAACTTTCTGTGCTGGATAATACACTCAAATGTTACCATCATCTGTAACTTTGTAGTTTGTGGTAAAGTGGAGGAAACAATATCTGGGTCAGACAGTTCCTGACACTAGGAGCTTCTTAATTTGAGAACACCCTTCCATTAAATATTTAAAAAGGTTACTTTGAACACTGTCTTAATACCTAACTGCAAAAAGAAGGACATTGCATCAATCTTGTAACATTTACACTACCGTTCAAAAGTTTGGGGCCACTTCGAAATGTCCTTATTTCTGAAAGAAAATTAGTTTTTTTAAAGAAGATAACACTAAAGTAATCAGAAATACAGTCTAGACATTGTTAATGTCAGAAATGACTATTGGAACTGGAAATGGCTGATTTTTAATAAAATATCTACATGGGGATACAGAGGAACATTTCCAGCAACCATCACTCCTGTGTTCTAATGGTACATTGTGTTAGCTAATGGTGTTGAAAGGCTAATTGATGATTAGAAAACCCTTGTGCAATTATGTTAACACATGAATAAAAGTGTGAGTTTTCATGGAAAACATGACATTGCATTAGTGTCCCTAAACTTTTGAATGGTAGTGTAGGTTAAACATACAACATGTAGGAGATTCATACTGCTTTTTTTCATCGTCTTTTGTAACAGTTTTAACTAGCGTATCCTTTTTCTAATCATTTTAAAAGTTGATTTGATTTCTGGATATTATTACACGAAACGTAAACAACTGAGCTAATGGACTGTTTGCTGAATTTGGCAAAAAAAATAAAAAATTTAATTATAACTTTGTACTCTACTTTAAAATGACAGACTTGTCTGATGTGTAGCAGTCATGGAGGGGGGTTCTGCATGATTTAATTGCAAAAGGTCAGATATGTTAGAGCTTTCAATAAAAACACAGCTACGTTACTAAGTTTGAATTACGACTTGGATAATGTCCAAGATGTGAATGCAAGTTACATGTCAGAAACTGGTAGCTGCAATGATCACAATAAATAACAACCACAGCATCAGTATGATCTTGACTCTGTAAATGTGACAGTTCTAAAGTTAACTGCTTTAACAAACCATTTAATAAGAGGCACTTGATTTATCTGCTTTGATCTCTTTGAAAAAACAATGCATAACCTACTACAAACTACTGGCTACTACAAGAAAACATCTCTTCACCGGTTAGCATTTTATTTCTCGTACATGATGCTGATGGATGAAGGAGTGAGGAGGACTCTGGTGTCCTCAGTCAGTCAGATAATCAATCTTCTAGTTCCACCCTGGTGGAGGAGGACAGACTCTCTGATCCTCATTAGTTTATAGAGTCAGGATTACCTTCAGAAGCCCACTGGCTACTGAAGATTCTGGCTACTAGTAGCCAGTAGTTTGTTATCAATATATTGTTGACAGAGTTTTTATTTTTTCTTAAGCCTGTTTAATTTATATCCAAATTTATGCAGAATGGGCATTCAAAATGTACCACACCATCTATGCCATATAGTAACTGTGTTAATAGACAGATTAAAGACATACCTTTTGACTTGTGTCCATCAGAGCTGTTTTGCTTTATGTCAGCTTCCCAACAACTGAAAACACAAAAGAGATGGCAATTAAACAATAGAAAACACAACAACATGTAACAAAATGAAAGTAAAATGTCACATAATGTAACATATATGAAGACTCAAACTGTTGTGACTTACCTCCTGTGGGACTGAATAGGTCCATTTAATACATTCATATGTTTATCAGTGGAAGAACAGTGTTAAGACCTTAAACTAAAACATGGAAATTGCATAAGAATGCCTTTGAGAAAACACCACAGCGTTAGCAGAGGGTATTAATATGTTAGATGTTTCCCATTTTGTTCAGTGTTTGCACTGTTTGCAGCGGACTGCAGAATGAAAGCAGTGAGGTGTGATACAGGAGGTCCTCTGCTGACACCATGTGGTCGATGTGGATTGTCTTTTCTCTGAGGCAGCTCTACATTCTGCTCAACATAATTTAAAACCTCACCAATCTGGGTATTCTGGTAACTATAAGAAACAAGTGTGGTGATACTCAAGCAATACTGACTTTTAGCACATATTGTATGTGAGCCTTGCTGAACAGAAGGTTAAAACACTTGACTTTTTAAATAATTAATAAATATTAAACATGAAACATATTTGTGCATTTCTTAAATGATTTACAACACACTATAATGTACTTGTAATCAGATAAAAGATGAACAGAAGATGGATATAATTTAATACCCAAAATGTCTTCATAGAATAGGTTAGACTGGCTTATAATTCTACATTAATTAACATTTCGAATGTCATTATAGCTGTGCACAATGACATTTTTCTTTACTGTAAACCATTTGTTGAATGTTTATATAATCCTCTTCATTGCTAAAATGGGAACCCTAACTGTAACTTAAAGTAGCGTGATCATACAGGCAAGTTTTTGCAATAACTGTATGCAGGTTTAAAAAGTTTGAAACTGAGATTTGAGTGAAAAATACAGAAAAAGTATTAAAAATATGTATCCATCCATTATCTATACACCACTTAATCCTCATTAGGGTTGCAGTGGGGCTGGAGTCTATCCCAGCTGACTTAGTGTAAAGGCAGGGGACACCCTGGACAGGTCACCACTCTAATACAGGGCTGCACATAGAGACAAACAATCACACTCACATTCACACCTACAGACAATTTGGAATCATCAATTAACCTCAGCATGTTTTTGGATTGTGGGAGGAAGCCGGAGTACCCGGAGAAAACCCATGCATGCACAGGGAGAACATGCAAACTCCATGCAGAAAGATCCCAGGAAAGCCGGGACATGAACTGGGGATCTTCTAGCTGTAAGGGGAAAGTGCT